>NC_088217.1:77618737-77628737 GCF_036934945.1 Oncorhynchus masou masou | reverse complement strand
CTGTTTACACAGTACCCCAGTGGCCTAAGACACTGGCCTCCTAAGCCATGGATTGTGAGTTCTAGTCTTTTCTTAAGTGGCTGAGAGCAGAGTGGCGCAGCGGAAGCGTGCTGGGCCCATAACCCAGAGGTCGATGGATAGAAACCATCCTCTGCTAAACAGTTTCTTTTCAGATTTTAAGTGCAAACAAAAAATTTAAAAAATGTGTCGTTTCATGGTCATGTCTCATTGCCAATATATATATTTTTTTACCTCTTCCAACAGTTCGTATAGGTCATGCTGTTTACACAGTACCCCAGTGGCCTAAGACACTGGCCTCCTAAGCCATGGATTGTGAGTTCTAGTCTTTTCTTAAGTGGCTGAGAGCAGAGTGGCGCAGCGGAAGCGTGCTGGGCCCATAACCCAGAGGTCGATGGATCGAAACCATCCTCTGCTAAACAGATTCTTTTTAGATTTTAAGTGCAAACAAAACATTTAAAAAATGTGTCATTTCATGGGCATGTCTCAGTTCCATTAGACATTTTTTTGACCTCTTCCAACAGTTCGTATAGGTCATACTGTTTACACAGTACCCCAGTGGCCTAAGACACTGGCCTCCTAAGCCATGGATTGTGAGTTCTAGTCTTTTCTTAAGTGGCTGAGAGCAGAGTGGCGCAGCGGAAGCGTGCTGGGCCCATAACCCAGAGGTCGATGGATCGAAACCATCCTCTGCTAAACAGATTCTTTTTAGATTTTAAGTGCAAACAAAAAATTTAAAAAATGTGTCGTTTCATGGGCATGTCTCAGTTCCATTAGACATTTTTTTGACCTCTTCCAACAGTTCGTATAGGTCATACTGTTTACACAGTACCCCAGTGGCCTAAGACACTGGCCTCCTAAGCCATGGATTGTGAGTTCTAGTCTTTTCTTAAGTGGCTGAGAGCAGAGTGGCGCAGCGGAAGCGTGCTGGGCCCATAACCCAGAGGTCGATGGATCGAAACCATCCTCTGCTAAACAGATTCTTTTTAGATTTTAAGTGCAAACAAAATTTTTTAAAAAATTTGTCATTTCATTGGCATGTCTCAGTTCCATTAGACATTTTTTTGACCTCTTCCAACAGTTCGTATAGGTCATACTGTTTACACAGTACCCCAGTGGCCTAAGACACTGGCCTCCTAAGCCATGGATTGTGAGTTCTAGTCTTTTCTTAAGTGGCTGAGAGCAGAGTGGCGCAGCGGAAGCGTGCTGGGCCCATAACCCAGAGGTCGATGGATCGAAACCATCCTCTGCTAAACAGATTCTTTTTAGATTTTAAGTGCAAACAATTTTTTTTTTTAATTTGTCATTTCATTGGCATGTCTCAGTTCCATTATACACTTTTTTGACCTCTTCCAACAGTTCGTATTGGTCATACTGTTTACACAGTACCCCAGTGGCCTAAGACACTGGCCTCCTAAGCCATGGATTGAGAGTTCTAGTCTTTTCTTAAGTGTCTGAGAGAAGAGTGGCGCAGCGGAAGCGTGCTGGGCCCATAACAAAGAGGTCGATGGATGGAAACCATCCTCTGCTATACACTTTATTTTTAGATTTAAAGTGCAAACAAAAAATTTAAAAAATGTGTCGTTTCATGGTCATGTCTCATTGCCAATATACATTTTTTTTAACCTCTTCCAACAGTTCGTATAGGTCATACTGTTTACACAGTACCCCAGTGGCCTAAGACACTGGCCTCCTAAGCCATGGATTGTGAGTTCTAGTCTTTTCTTAAGTGGCTGAGAGCAGAGTGGCGCAGCGGAAGCGTGCTGGGCCCATAACCCAGAGGTTGATCGATCGAGACCATTCTCTGCTGAACAGTTTCTTTTTAGATTTTAAGTGCAAACAAAAAATTTAAAAAATGTGTCGTTTCATGGTCATGTCTCATTCCATTATACATTTTTTTGACCTCTTCCAACAGTTCGTATAGGTCATACTGTTTACACAGTACCCCAGTGGCCTAAGACACTGGCCTCCTAAGCCATGGATTGTGAGTTCTAGTCTTTTCTTAAGTGGCTGAGAGCAGAGTGGCGCAGCGGAAGCGTGCTGGGCCCATAACCCAGAGGTCGATGGATCGAAACCATCCTCTGCTAAACAGATTCTTTTTAGATTTTAAGTGCAAACAATTTTTTTTTTTAATTTGTCATTTCATTGGCATGTCTCAGTTCCATTATACACTTTTTTGACCTCTTCCAACAGTTCGTATTGGTCATACTGTTTACACAGTACCCCAGTGGCCTAAGACACTGGCCTCCTAAGCCATGGATTGAGAGTTCTAGTCTTTTCTTAAGTGTCTGAGAGAAGAGTGGCGCAGCGGAAGCGTGCTGGGCCCATAACAAAGAGGTCGATGGATGGAAACCATCCTCTGCTATACACTTTCTTTTTAGATTTAAAGTGCAAAAAAAAAAAAAAAAAATGTGTCGTTTCATGGTCATGTCTCATTGCCAATATACATTTTTTTTAACCTCTTCCAACAGTTCGTATAGGTCATACTGTTTACACAGTACCCCAGTGGCCTAAGACACTGGCCTCCTAAGCCATGGATTGTGAGTTCTAGTCTTTTCTTAAGTGGCTGAGAGCAGAGTGGCGCAGCGGAAGCGTGCTGGGCCCATAACCCAGAGGTCGATGGATAGAAACCATCCTCTGCTAAACAGTTTCTTTTTAGATTTTAAGTGCAAACAAAAAATTTAAAAAATGTGTCGTTTCATGGTCATGTCTCATTCCATTAGACATTTTTTGACCTCTTCCAACAGTTCGTATAGGTCATACTGTTTACACAGTACCCCAGTGGCCTAAGACACTGGCCTCCTAAGCCATGGATTGTGAGTTCTAGTCTTTTCTTAAGTGGCTGAGAGCAGAGTGGCGCAGCGGAAGCGTGCTGGGCCCATAACCCAGAGGTCGATGGATCGAAACCATCCTCTGCTAAACAGATTCTTTTTAGATTTTAAGTGCAAACAATTTTTTTTTTTTTTTTAATTTGTCATTTCATTGGCATGTCTCAGTTCCATTATACATTTTTTTGACCTCTTCCAACAGTTCGTATTGGTCATACTGTTTACACAGTACCCCAGTGGCCTAAGACACTGGCCTCCTAAGCCATGGATTGAGAGTTCTAGTCTTTTCTTAAGTGTCTGAGAGAAGAGTGGCGCAGCGGAAGCGTGCTGGGCCCATAACAAAGAGGTCGATGGATGGAAACCATCCTCTGCTATACACTTTATTTTTAGATTTAAAGTGCAAACAAAAAATTTAAAAAATTTGTCGTTTCATGGTCATGTCTCATTGCCAATATACATTTTTTTAACCTCTTCCAACAGTTCGTATAGGTCATACTGTTTACACAGTACCCCAGTGGCCTAAGACACTGGCCTCCTAAGCCATGGATTGTGAGTTCTAGTCTTTTCTTAAGTGGCTGAGAGCAGAGTGGCGCAGCGGAAGCGTGCTGGGCCCATAACCCAGAGGTCGATGGATCGAAACCATCCTCTGCTAAACATTCTTTTTAGATTTTAAGTGCAAACATTTTTTTTTAAAAAATTTGTCATTTCATTGGCATGTCTCAGTTCCATTAGACATTTTTTTGACCTCTTCCAACAGTTCGTATTGGTCATACTGTTTACACAGTACCCCAGTGGCCTAAGACACTGGCCTCCTAAGCCATGGATTGTGAGTTCTAGTCTTTTCTTAAGTGGCTGAGAGCAGAGTGGCGCAGCGGAAGCGTGCTGGGCCCATAACCCAGAGGTCGATGGATCGAAACCATCCTCTGCTAAACAGATTCTTTTTAGATTTCAAGTGCAAACAAAAAATTTAAAAAATGTGTCGTTTCATGGGCATGTCTCAGTTCCATTAGACATTTTTTTGACCTCTTCCAACAGTTCGTATAGGTCATACTGTTTACACAGTACCCCAGTGGCCTAAGACACTGGCCTCCTAAGCCATGGATTGTGAGTTCTAGTCTTTTCTTAAGTGGCTGAGAGCAGAGTGGCGCAGCGGAAGCGTGCTGGGCCCATAACCCAGAGGTCGATGGATCGAAACCATCCTCTGCTAAACTGATTCTTTTAGATTTTAAGTGCAAACAATTTTTTTTTTTTTAATTTGTCATTTCATTGGCATGTCTCAGTTCCATTAGACATTTTTTTGACCTCTTCCAACAGTTCGTATTGGTCATACTGTTTACACAGTACCCCAGTGGCCTAAGACACTGGCCTCCTAAGCCATGGATTGTGAGTTCTAGTCTTTTCTTAAGTGGCTGAGAGCAGAGTGGCGCAGCGGAAGCGTGCTGGGCCCATAACCCAGAGGTCGATGGATAGAAACCATCCTCTGCTAAACAGTTTCTTTTCAGATTTTAAGTGCAAACAAAAAATTTAAAAAATGTGTCGTTTCATGGGCATGTCTCAGTTCCATTAGACATTTTTTTGACCTCTTCCAACAGTTCGTATAGGTCATACTGTTTACACAGTACCCCAGTGGCCTAAGACACTGGCCTCCTAAGCCATGGATTGTGAGTTCTAGTCTTTTCTTAAGTGGCTGAGAGCAGAGTGGCGCAGCGGAAGCGTGCTGGGCCCATAACCCAGAGGTCGATGGATCGAAACCATCCTCTGCTAAACAGATTCTTTTTAGATTTTAAGTGCAAACAAAAAATTTAAAAAATGTGTCGTTTCATGGGCATGTCTCAGTTCCATTAGACATTTTTTTGACCTCTTCCAACAGTTCGTATAGGTCATACTGTTTACACAGTACCCCAGTGGCCTAAGACACTGGCCTCCTAAGCCATGGATTGTGAGTTCTAGTCTTTTCTTAAGTGGCTGAGAGCAGAGTGGCAGCGGAAACGTGCTGGGCCCATGCTGGGCTAAACCCTTTTTAAAAATGAAAAGCAAACAGAAAGAGGTCGATGATCCAGTACAAACCATCCTCTGCTAAAGTGGCCTAATGGATAAGCACTGGCCTCCTAAGCCAGGGATTGTGGGTTTCCCATCTGGGGTGGATTTGGCACAGCGGAAGCGTGCTGGGCCCATAACCCAGAGGTTGATGGATCGAGACCATCCTCTGCTAAACAGATTCTTTTTAGATTTTAAGTGCAAACAAAAATTTAAAAAATTTGTCATTTCATGGGCATGTCTCAGTTCCATTAGACATTTTTTTGACCTCTTCCAACAGTTCGTATAGGTCATACTGTTTACACAGTACCCCAGTGGCCTAAGACACTGGCCTCCTAAGCCATGGATTGTGAGTTCTAGTCTTTTCTTAAGTGGCTGAGAGCAGAGTGGCGCAGCGGAAGCGTGCTGGGCCCATAACCCAGAGGTCGATGGATCGAAACCATCCTCTGCTAAACAGATTCTTTTTAGATTTTAATTGCAAACAATTTTTTTTTTTTTTTAATTTGTCATTTCATTGGCATGTCTCAGTTCCATTATACATTTTTTTGACCTCTTCCAACAGTTCGTATTGGTCATACTGTTTACACAGTACCCCAGTGGCCTAAGACACTGGCCTCCTAAGCCATGGATTGAGAGTTCTAGTCTTTTCTTAAGTGTCTGAGAGAAGAGTGGCGCAGCGGAAGCGTGCTGGGCCCATAACAAAGAGGTCGATGGATGGAAACCATCCTCTGCTATACACTTTCTTTTTAGATTTAAAGTGCAAACAAAAAAAACTAAAAAATGTGTCGTTTCATGGTCATGTCTCATTGCCAATATACATTTTTTTTAACCTCTTCCAACAGTTCGTATAGGTCATACTGTTTACACAGTACCCCAGTGGCCTAAGACACTGGCCTCCTAAGCCATGGATTGTGAGTTCTAGTCTTTTCTTAAGTGGCTGAGAGCAGAGTGGCGCAGCGGAAGCGTGCTGGGCCCATAACCCAGAGGTCGATGGATGGAAACCATCCTCTGCTATACACTTTCTTTTTAGATTTAAAGTGCAAACAAAAAAAATAAAAAATGTGTCGTTTCATGGTCATGTCTCATTGCCAATATATACATTTTTTTACCTCTTCCAACAGTTCGTATAGGTCATGCTGTTTACACAGTACCCCAGTGGCCTAAGACACTGGCCTCCTAAGCCATGGATTGTGAGTTCTAGTCTTTTCTTAAGTGGCTGAGAGCAGAGTGGCGCAGCGGAAGCGTGCTGGGCCCATAACCCAGAGGTCGATGGATCGAAACCATCCTCTGCTAAACAGATTCTTTTTAGATTTTAAGTGCAAACAAAAACATTTAAAAAATGTGTCTTTTCATGGGCATGTCTCAGTTCCATTAGACATTTTTTTGACCTCTTCCAACAGTTCGTATAGGTCATACTGTTTACACAGTACCCCAGTGGCCTAAGACACTGGCCTCCTAAGCCATGGATTGTGAGTTCTAGTCTTTTCTTAAGTGGCTGAGAGCAGAGTGGCGCAGCGGAAGCGTGCTGGGCCCATAACCCAGAGGTCGATGGATCGAAAATCCTCTGCTAAACAGATTCTTTTTAGATTTTAAGTGCAAACAATTTTTTTTTAAAAAATTTGTCATTTCATTGGCATGTCTCAGTTCCATTAGACATTTTTTTGACCTCTTCCAACAGTTCGTATAGGTCATACTGTTTACACAGTACCCCAGTGGCCTAAGACACTGGCCTCCTAAGCCATGGATTGTGAGTTCTAGTCTTTTCTTAAGTGGCTGAGAGCAGAGTGGGCAGCGGAAGCGTGCTGGGCCCATAACCCAGAGGTCGATGGATCGAAACCATCCGCTGCTAAACATCTTCTTTTTAAAAATGAAAAGCAAACAGAAATGAGAAAGCTAAATTTCATCTCTCAGTGCTATCCAGTACACATTGTTTTTACTGCTTCTATCAGTTCGTACTGTTTGCAGTAGGTAAACAGTGCCCAAGTGGCCTAATGGATAAGGCACTGACCTCCTAAGCCAGGGATTGTGGGTTCAAGTCCCATCTGGGGTGGCTGAGAGCAGAGTGCCGCAGCGGAAGCGTGCTGGGCCCATAACCCAGAGGTTGATGGATCGAGACCATCCTCTGCTAAACAGTTTCTTTTTAGATTTTAAGTGCAAACAAAAAATTTAAAAAATGTGTCGTTTCATGGTCATGTCTCATTCCAATATACATTTTTTTGACCTCTTCCAACAGTTCGTATAGGTCATACTGTTTACACAGTACCCCAGTGGCCTAAGACACTGGCCTCCTAAGCCATGGATTGTGAGTTCTAGTCTTTTCTTAAGTGGCTGAGAGCAGAGTGGCGCAGCGGAAGCGTGCTGGGCCCATAACCCAGAGGTCGATGGATCGAAACCATCTTCTGCTAAACAGTTTCTTTTTAGATTTTAAGTGCAAACAATTTTTTTTTTAATTTGTCATTTCATTGGCATGTCCCAGTTCCATTAGACATTTTTTTGACCTCTTCCAACAGTTCGTATTGGTCATACTGTTTACACAGTACCCCAGTGGCCTAAGACACTGGCCTCCTAAGCCATGGATTGAGAGTTCTAGTCTTTTCTTAAGTGTCTGAGAGAAGAGTGGCGCAGCGGAAGCGTGCTGGGCCCATAACAAAGAGGTCGATGGATGGAAACCATCCTCTGCTATACACTTTCTTTTTAGATTTAAAGTGCAAACAAAAAAAATAAAAAATGTGTCGTTTCATGGTCATGTCTCATTGCCAATATACATTTTTTTAACCTCTTCCAACAGTTCGTATAGGTCATACTGTTTACACAGTACCCCAGTGGCCTAAGACACTGGCCTCCTAAGCCATGGATTGTGAGTTCTAGTCTTTTCTTAAGTGGCTGAGAGCAGAGTGGCGCAGCGGAAGCGTGCTGGGCCCATAACCCAGAGGTCGATGGATAGAAACCATCCTCTGCTAAACAGTTTCTTTTAGATTTTAAGTGCAAACAAAAAATTTAAAAAATGTGTCGTTTCATGGTCATGTCTCATTGCCAATATACATTTTTTACCTCTTCCAACAGTTCGTATAGGTCATACTGTTTACACAGTACCCCAGTGGCCTAAGACACTGGCCTCCTAAGCCATGGATTGTGAGTTCTAGTCTTTTCTTAAGTGGCTGAGAGCAGAGTGGCGCAGCGGAAGCGTGCTGGGCCCATAACCCAGAGGTCGATGGATCGAAATCATCCTCTGCTAAACAGATTCTTTTTAGATTTCAAGTGCAAACAAAAAATTTAAAAAATGTGTCGTTTCATGGGCATGTCTCAGTTCCATTAGACATTTTTTTGACCTCTTCCAACAGTTCGTATAGGTCATACTGTTTACACAGTACCCCAGTGGCCTAAGACACTGGCCTCCTAATCCATGGATTGTGAGTTCTAGTCTTTTCTTAAGTGGCTGAGAGCAGAGTGGCGCAGTGGAACCGTGCTGGGCCCATAACCCAGAGGTCGATGGATCGAAACCATCCTCTGCTAAACAGATTCTTTTTAGATTTCAAGTGCAAACAAAAAATTTAAAAAATGTGTCGTTTCATGGGCATGTCTCAGTTCCATTAGACATTTTTTTGACCTCTTCCAACAGTTCGTATAGGTCATACTGTTTACACAGTACCCCAGTGGCCTAAGACACTGGCCTCCTAAGCCATGGATTGTGAGTTCTAGTCTTTTCTTAAGTGGCTGAGAGCAGAGTGGCGCAGCGGAAGCGTGCTGGGCCCATAACCCAGAGGTCGATGGATCGAAACCATCCTCTGCTAAACAGATTCTTTTTAGATTTTAAGTGCAAACAATTTTTTTTTTTAATTTGTCATTTCATTGGCATGTCTCAGTTCCATTAGACATTTTTTTGACCTCTTCCAACAGTTCGTATTGGTCATACTGTTTACACAGTACCCCAGTGGCCTAAGACACTGGCCTCCTAAGCCATGGATTGTGAGTTCTAGTCTTTTCTTAAGTGTCTGAGAGAAGAGTGGCGCAGCGGAAGCGTGCTGGGCCCATAACAAAGAGGTCGATGGGAAACCATCCTCTGCTAAACACTTTCTTTTTAGATTTAAAGTGCAAACAAAAAATTTAAAAAATGTGTCGTTTCATGGTCATGTCTCATTGCCAATATACATTTTTTTTAACCTCTTCCAACAGTTCGTATAGGTCATACTGTTTACACAGTACCCCAGTGGCCTAAGACACTGGCCTCCTAAGCCATGGATTGTGAGTTCTAGTCTTTTCTTAAGTGGCTGAGAGCAGAGTGGCGCAGCGGAAGCGTGCTGGGCCCATAACCCAGAGGTCGATGGATAGAAACCATCCTCTGCTAAACAGTTTCTTTTCAGATTTTAAGTGCAAACAAAAAATTTAAAAAATGTGTCGTTTCATGGGCATGTCTCATTGCCAATATACATTTTTTTAACCTCTTCTAACAGTTCGTATAGGTCATACTGTTTACACAGTACCCCAGTGGCCTAAGACACTGGCCTCCTAAGCCATGGATTGTGAGTTCTAGTCTTTTCTTAAGTGGCTGAGAGCAGAGTGGCGCAGCGGAAGCGTGCTGGGCCCATAACCCAGAGGTCGATGGATCGAAACCATCCTCTGCTAAACAGATTCTTTTTAGATTTTAAGTGCAAACAAAAAATTTAAAAAATGTGTCATTTCATGGGCATGTCTCAGTTCCATTAGACATTTTTTTGACCTCTTCCAACAGTTCGTATAGGTCATACTGTTTACACAGTACCCCAGTGGCCTAAGACACTGGCCTCCTAAGCCATGGATTGTGAGTTCTAGTCTTTTCTTAAGTGGCTGAGAGCAGAGTGGCGCAGCGGAAGCGTGCTGGGCCCATAACCCAGAGGTCGATGGATCGAAACCATCCTCTGCTAAACAGATTCTTTTTAGATTTTAAGTGCAAACAAAAAATTTAAAAAATGTGTCGTTTCATGGGCATGTCTCAGTTCCATTAGACATTTTTTTGACCTCTTCCAACAGTTCGTATAGGTCATACTGTTTACACAGTACCCCAGTGGCCTAAGACACTGGCCTCCTAAGCCATGGATTGTGAGTTCTAGTCTTTTCTTAAGTGGCTGAGAGCAGAGTGG
>NC_088217.1:77603737-77613737 GCF_036934945.1 Oncorhynchus masou masou | reverse complement strand
TTAAGTGGCTGAGAGCAGAGTGGCGCAGCGGAAGCGTGCTGGGCCCATAACCCAGAGGTCGATGGATCGAAACCATCCTCTGCTAAACAGATTCTTTTTAGATTTTAAGTGCAAACAAAACATTTAAAAAATGTGTCTTTTCATGGGCATGTCTCAGTTCCATTAGACATTTTTTTGACCTCTTCCAACAGTTCGTATAGGTCATACTGTTTACACAGTACCCCAGTGGCCTAAGACACTGGCCTCCTAAGCCATGGATTGTGAGTTCTAGTCTTTTCTTAAGTGGCTGAGAGCAGAGTGGCGCAGCGGAAGCGTGCTGGGCCCATAACCCAGAGGTCGATGGATCGAAACCATCCTCTGCTAAACAGATTCTTTTTAGATTTTAAGTGCAAACAATTTTTTTTTTAATTTGTCATTTCATTGGCATGTCCCAGTTCCATTAGACATTTTTTTTACCTCTTCCAACAGTTCGTATAGGTCATACTGTTTACACAGTACCCCAGTGGCCTAAGACACTGGCCTCCTAAGCCATGGATTGTGAGTTCTAGTCTTTTCTTAAGTGGCTGAGAGCAGAGTGGCGAAGCGGAAGCGTGCTGGGCCCATAACCCAGAGGTCGATGGATAAAAACCATCCGCTGCTAAACATCTTCTTTTTAAAAATGAAAAGCAAACAGAAATGAGAAAGCTAAATTTCATTTGCGTCTCTCAGTGCTATCCAGTACACATTGTTTTTACTGCTTCTATCAGTTCGTACTGTTTGCAGTAGGTAAACAGTGCCCCAGTGGCCTAATGGATAAGCACTGGCCTCCTAAGCCAGGGATTGTGGGTTCAAGTCCCATCTGGGGTGGACGGAAGTGGAGTGGCACAGCGGAAGCGTGCTGGGCCCATAACCCAGAGGTTGATGGATCGAGACCATCCTCTGCTAAACAGATTCTTTTTAGATTTTAAGTGCAAACAAAAAATTTAAAAAATGTGTCATTTCATGGCATGTCTCAGTTCCATTATACATTTTTTTGACCTCTTCCAACAGTTCGTATAGGTCATACTGTTTACACAGTACCCCAGTGGCCTAAGACACTGGCCTCCTAAGCCATGGATTGTGAGTTCTAGTCTTTTCTTAAGTGGCTGAGAGCAGAGTGGCGCAGCGGAAGCGTGCTGGGCCCATAACCCAGAGGTCGATGGATCGAAACCATCCTCTGCTAAACAGATTCTTTTTAGATTTTAAGTGCAAACAATTAAAAAATTTTTTTTAATTTGTCATTTCATTGGCATGTCTCAGTTCCATTAGACATTTTTTTGACCTCTTCCAACAGTTCGTATTGGTCATACTGTTTACACAGTACCCCAGTGGCCTAAGACACTGGCCTCCTAAGCCATGGATTGAGAGTTCTAGTCTTTTCTTAAGTGTCTGAGAGAAGAGTGGCGCAGCGGAAGCGTGCTGGGCCCATGACAAAGAGGTCGATGGATCGAAACCATCCTCTGCTATACAGTTTCTTTTTAGATTTTAAAGTGCAAACAAAAAAATTTAAAAAATGTGTCGTTTCATGGTCATGTCTCATTCCAATATACATTTTTTTGACCTCTTCCAACAGTTCGTATAGGTCATACTGTTTACACAGTACCCCAGTGGCCTAAGACACTGGCCTCCTAAGCCATGGATTGTGAGTTCTAGTCTTTTCTTAAGTGGCTGAGAGCAGAGTGGCGCAGCGGAAGCGTGCTGGGCCCATAACCCAGAGGTCGATGGATAGAAACCATCCTCTGCTAAACAGATTCTTTTTAGATTTCAAGTGCAAACAAAAAATTTAAAAAATGTGTCGTTTCATGGTCATGTCTCATTGCCATATATATATTTTTTTACCTCTTCCAACAGTTCGTATAGGTCATACTGTTTACACAGTACCCCAGGGGCCTAAGACACAGGCCTCCTAAGCCATGGATTGTGAGTTCTAGTCTTTTCTTAAGTGGCTGAGAGCAGAGTGGCGCAGCGGAAGCGTGCTGGGCCCATAACCCAGAGGTCGATGGATCGAAACCATCCTCTGCTAAACAGATTCTTTTTAGATTTTAAGTGCAAACAAAAATTTAAAAAATGTGTCTTTTCATGGGCATGTCTCAGTTCCATTAGACATTTTTTTGACCTCTTCCAACAGTTCGTATAGGTCATACTGTTTACACAGTACCCCAGTGGCCTAAGACACTGGCCTCCTAAGCCATGGATTGTGAGTTCTAGTCTTTTCTTAAGTGGCTGAGAGCAGAGTGGCGCAGCGGAAGCGTGCTGGGCCCATAACCCAGAGGTCGATGGATCGAAACCATCCTCTGCTAAACAGATTCTTTTTAGATTTTAAGTGCAAACAATTTTTTTAAAAAATTTGTCATTTCATTGGCATGTCTCAGTTCCATTATACACTTTTTTGACCTCTTCCAACAGTTCGTATTGGTCATACTGTTTACACAGTAACCCAGTGGCCTAAGACACTGGCCTCCTAAGCCAAGGATTGTGAGTTCTAGTCTTTTCTTAAGTGGCTGAGAGCAGAGTGGCGCAGCGGAAGCGTGCTGGGCCCACAACCCAGAGTTCGATGGATCGAAACCATCCTCTGCTAAACAGATTCTTTTTAGATTTTAAGTGCAAGCAAAACATTTAAAAAATGTGTCTTTTCATGGGCATGTCTCAGTTCCATTAGACATTTTTTTGACCTCTTCCAACAGTTCGTATTGGTCATACTGTTTACACAGTACCCCAGTGGCCTAAGACACTGGCCTCCTAAGCCATGGATTGTGAGTTCTAGTCTTTTCTTAAGTGGCTGAGAGCAGAGTGGCGCAGCGGAAGCGTGCTGGGCCCATAACCCAGAGGTCGATGGATCGAAACCATCCTCTGCTAAACAGATTCTTTTTAGATTTTAAGTGCAAACAATTTTTTTTATTTTATTTGTCATTTCATTGGCATGTCTCAGTTCCATTAGACATTTTTTTGACCTCTTCCAACAGTTCGTATTGGTTATACTGTTTACACAGTACCCCAGTTGCCTAAGACACTGGCCTCCTAAGCCATGGATTGAGAGTTCTAGTCTTTTCTTAAGTGTCTGAGAGAAGAGTGGCACAGCGGAAGCGTGCTGGGCCCATAACAAAGAGGTCGATGGATGGAAACCATCCTCTGCTATACACTTTCTTTTTAGATTTAAAGTGCAAACAAAAAATTTAAAAAATGTGTCGTTTCATGGTCATGTCTCATTGCCAATATACATTTTTTTAACCTCTTCCAACAGTTCGTATAGGTCATACTGTTTACACAGTACCCCAGTGGCCTAAGACACTGGCCTCCTAAGCCATGGATTGTGAGTTCTAGTCTTAAGTCTTTCTTAAGTCGAAACCATCCTCTGAGAGATTTTAAGCAAACAAAAAATTTAAAAAAGTGGCTCAGCGCAGTGGCTCCATAACCCAGAGTCGATGGATCGAAACCATCCTCTGCTAAACAGATTCTTTTTAGATTTTAAGTGCAAACAAAACATTTAAAAAATTTGGCTTTTCATGGTCATGTCTCAGTTCCATTAGACATTTTTTTGACCTCTTCCAACAGTTCGTATAGGTCATACTGTTTACACAGTACCCCAGTGGCCTAAGACACTGGCCTCCTAAGCCATGGATTGTGAGTTCTAGTCTTTTCTTAAGGGGCTGAGAGCACAGTGGCGCAGCGGAAGCGTGCTGGGCCCATAACCCAGAGGTCGATGGATCGGAACCATCCGCTGCTAAACATCTTCTTTTTAAAAATGAAAAGCAAACAGAAATGAGAAAGCTAAATTTCATTTGCGTCTCTCAGTGCTATCCAGTACACATTGTTTTTACTGCTTCTATCAGTTCATACTGTTTGCAGTAGGTAAACAGTGCCCCAGTGGCCTAATGGATAAGGCACTGGCCTCCTAAGCCAGGGATTGTGGGTTCAAGTCCCATCTGGGGTGGATGGAAGTGGAGTGGCACAGCGGAAGCGTGCTGGGCCCATAACCCAGAGGTTGATGGATCGAGACCATACTCTGCTAAACAGATTCTTTTTAGATTTTAAGTGCAAACAAAACATTTGAAAAATGTGTCTTTTCATGGGCATGTCTCAGTTCCATTAGACATTTTTTTGACCTCTTCCAACAGTTCGTATAGGTCATACTGTTTACACAGTACCCCAGTGGCCTAAGACACTGGCCTCCTAAGCCATGGATTGTGAGTTCTAGTCTTTTCTTAAGTGGCTGAGAGCAGAGTGGCGCAGCGGAAGCGTGCTGGGCCCATAACCCAGAGGTCGATGGATCGACACCATCCTCTGCTAAATATATTCTTTTTAGATTTTAAGTGCAAACAATTTTTTTTTTTAATTTGTCATTTCATTGGCATGTCTCAGTTCCATTATACATTTTTTTGACCTCTTCCAACAGTTCGTATTGGTCATACTGTTTACACAGTACCCCAGTGGCCTAAGACACTGGCCTCCTAAGCCATGGATTGAGAGTTCTAGTCTTTTCTTAAGTGTCTGAGAGAAGAGTGGCGCAGCGGAAGCGTGCTGGGCCCATAACAAAGAGGTCGATGGATGGAAACCATCCTCTGCTATACACTTTCTTTTTAGATTTAAAGTGCAAACAAAAAATTTAAAAAATGTGTCGTTTCATGGTCATGTCTCATTGCCAATATACACATTTTTTAACCTCTTCCAACAGTTCGTATAGGTCATACTGTTTACACAGTACCCCAGTGGCCTAAGACACTGGCCTCCTAAGCCATGGATTGTGAGTTCTAGTCTTTTCTTAAGTGGCTGAGAGCAGAGTGGCGCAGCGGAAGCGTGCTGGGCCCATAACCCAGAGGTCGATGGATCGAAACCATCCTCTGCTAAACAGGTTCTTTTTAGATTTTAAGTGCAAACAATATTTTTTTAAATTTGTCATTTCATTGGCATGTCTCAGTTCCATTAGACATTTTTTTGACCTCTTCCAACAGTTCGTATTGGTCATACTGTTTACACAGTACCCCAGTGGCCTAAGACACTGGCCTCCTAAGCCATGGATTGAGAGTTCTAGTCTTTTCTTAAGTGTCTGAGAGAAGAGTGGCGCAGCGGAAGCGTGCTGGGCCCATAACAAAGAGGTCGATGGATGAAAACCATCCTCTGCTATACACTTTCTTTTTAGATTTAAAGTGCAAACAAAAAAAAATAAAAAATGTGTCGTTTCATGGTCATGTCTCATTGCCAATATACATTTTTTTTAACCTCTTCCAACAGTTCGTATAGGTCATACTGTTTACACAGTACCCCAGTGGCCTAAGACACTGGCCTCCTAAGCCATGGATTGTGAGTTCTAGTCTTTTCTTAAGTGGCTGAGAGCAGAGTGGCGCAGCGGAAGCGTGCTGGGCCCATAACCCAGAGGTTGATGGATAGAAACCATCCTCTGCTAAACAGTTTCTTTTAGATTTTAAGTGCAAACAAAAAATTTAAAAAATGTGTCGTTTCATGGTCATGTCTCATTGCCAATATATATATTTTTTTACCTCTTCCAACAGTTCGTATAGGTCATGCTGTTTACACAGTACCCCAGTGGCCTAAGACACTGGCCTCCTAAGCCATGGATTGTGAGTTCTAGTCTTTTCTTAAGTGGCTGAGAGCAGAGTGGCGCAGCGGAAGCGTGCTGGGCCCATAACCCAGAGGTCGATGGATCGAAACCATCCTCTGCTAAACAGATTCTTTTTAGATTTTAAGTGCAAACAAAAAATTTAAAAAATGTGTCGTTTCATGGGCATGTCTCAGTTCCATTAGACATTTTTTTGACCTCTTCCAACAGTTCGTATAGGTCATACTGTTTACACAGTACCCCAGTGGCCTAAGACACTGGCCTCCTAAGCCATGGATTGTGAGTTCAAGTCTTCTCCATAACCCAGAGGTCGATCGATCGAAACCATCCTCTGCTAAACAGATTCTTTTTAGATTTTAAGTGCAAACAATTTTTTTTTTAAAAAATTTGTCTTTTCATGGGCATGTCTCAGTTCCATTAGACATTTTTTTGACCTCTTCCAACAGTTCGTATTGGTTATACTGTTTACACAGTACCCCAGTGGCCTAAGACACTGGCCTCCTAAGCCATGGATTGAGAGTTCTAGTCTTTTCTTAAGTGTCTGAGAGAAGAGTGGCGCAGCGGAAGCGTGCTGGGCCCATAACAAAGAGGTCGATGGATGGAAACCATCCTCTGCTATACACTTTCTTTTTAGATTTAAAGTGCAAACAAAAAAAATAAAAAATGTGTCGTTTCATGGTCATGTCTCATTGCCAATATACATTTTTTTTAACCTCTTCCAACAGTTCGTATAGGTCATGCTGTTTACACAGTACCCCAGTGGCCTAAGACACTGGCCTCCTAAGCCATGGATTGTGAGTTCTAGTCTTTTCTTAAGTGGCTGAGAGCAGAGTGGCACAGCGGAAGCGTGCTGGGCCCATAACCCAGAGGTCGATGGATCGAAACCATCCTCTGCTAAACAGATTCTTTTTAGATTTTAAGTGCAAACAAAAAATTTAAAAAATGTGTCATTTCATGGGCATGTCTCAGTTCCATTAGACATTTTTTTGACCTCTTCCAACAGTTCGTATTGGTCATACTGTTTACACAGTACCCCAGTGGCCTAAGACACTGGCCTCCTAAGCCATGGATTGTGAGTTCTAGTCTTTTCTTAAGTGGCTGAGAGCAGAGTGGCGCAGCGGAAGCGTGCTGGGCCCATAACCCAGAGGTCGATGGATCGAAACCATCCTCTGCTAAACAGATTCTTTTTAGATTTTAAGTGCAAACAAAATTTTAAAAAAAAATTTGTCATTTCATTGGCATGTCTCAGTTCCATTATACACATTTTTTTGACCTCTTCCATCGTATTGGTCATACTGTTTACACAGTACCCCAGTGGCCTAAGACACTGGCCTCCTAAGCCATGGATTGTGAGTTCTAGTCTTTTCTTAAGTGGCTGAGAGCAGAGTGGCACAGCGGAAGCGTGCTGGGCCCATAACCCAGAGGTCGATGGATCGAAACCATCCTCTGCTAAACAGATTCTTTTTAGATTTTAAGTGCAAACAAAAAATTTAAAAAATGTGTCGTTTCATGGGCATGTCTCAGTTCCATTAGACATTTTTTTTGACCTCTTCCAACAGTTCGTATAGGTCATACTGTTTACACAGTACCCCAGTGGCCTAAGACACTGGCCTCCTAAGCCATGGATTGTGAGTTCTAGTCTTTTCTTAAGTGGCTGAGAGCAGAGTGGCGCAGCGGAAGCGTGCTGGGCCCATAACCCAGAGGTCGATGGATCGAAACCATCCTCTGCTAAACAGATTCTTTTTAGATTTTAAGTGCAAACAATTTTTTTTTTTTAATGTCATTCATTTCATTGGCATGTCTCAGTTCCATTATACATTTTTTTGACCTCTTCCAACAGTTCGTATTGGTCATACTGTTTACACAGTACCCCAGTGGCCTAAGACACTGGCCTCCTAAGCCATGGATTGAGAGTTCTAGTCTTTTCTTAAGTGTCTGAGAGAAGAGTGGCGCAGCGGAAGCGTGCTGGGCCCATAACAAAGAGGTCGATGGATGGAAACCATCCTCTGCTATACACTTTCTTTTTAGATTTAAAGTGCAAAAAAAAAAAAAAAAATGTGTCGTTTCATGGTCATGTCTCATTGCCAATATATATTTTTTTTACCTCTTCCAACAGTTCGTATAGGTCATACTGTTTACACAGTACCCCAGTGGCCTAAGACACTGGCCTCCTAAGCCATGGATTGTGAGTTCTAGTCTTTTCTTAAGTGGCTGAGAGTAGAGTGGCACAGCGGAAGCGTGCTGGGCCCATAACCCAGAGGTTGATGGATAGAAACCATCCTCTGCTCTGCTAAACAGATTCTTTTTAGATTTTAAGTGCAAACAAAAAATTTAAAAAATGTGTCGTTTCATGGGCATGTCTCAGTTCCATTAGACATTTTTTTGACCTCTTCCAACAGTTCGTATAGGTCATACTGTTTACACAGTACCCCAGTGGCCTAAGACACTGGCCTCCTAAGCCATGGATTGTGAGTTCTAGTCTTTTCTTAAGTGGCTGAGAGCAGAGTGGCGCAGCGGAAGCGTGCTGGGCCCATAACCCAGAGGTCGATGGATCGAAACCATCCTCTGCTAAACAGATTCTTTTTAGATTTTAAGTGCAAACAATTTTTTTTTTTTAATTTGTCATTTCATTGGCATGTCTCAGTTCCATTATACACTTTTTTGACCTCTTCCAACAGTTCGTATTGGTCATACTGTTTACACAGTACCCCAGTGGCCTAAGACACTGGCCTCCTAAGCCATGGATTGAGAGTTCTAGTCTTTTCTTAAGTGTCTGAGAGAAGAGTGGCGCAGCGGAAGCGTGCTGGGCCCATAACAAAGAGGTCGATGGATGGAAACCATCCTCTGCTATACACTTTCTTTTTAGATTTAAAGTGCAAACAAAAAAATTAAAAAATGTGTCGTTTCATGGTCATGTCTCATTGCCAATATATATATTTTTTTACCTCTTCCAACAGTTCGTATAGGTCATACTGTTTACACAGTACCCCAGTGGCCTAAGACACTGGCCTCCTAAGCCATGGATTGTGAGTTCTAGTCTTTTCTTAAGTGGCTGAGAGCAGAGTGGCGCAGCGGAAGCGTGCTGGGCCCATAACCCAGAGGTCGATGGATCGAAACCATCCTCTGCTAAACAGATTCTTTTTAGATTTTAAGTGCAAACAAAACATTTAAAAAATGTGTCTTTTCATGGGCATGTCTCAGTTCCATTAGACATTTTTTTGACCTCTTCCAACAGTTCGTATAGGTCATACTGTTTACACAGTACCCCAGTGGCCTAAGACACTGGCCTCCTAAGCCATGGATTGTGAGTTCTAGTCTTTTCTTAAGTGGCTGAGAGCAGAGTGGCGCAGCGGAAGCGTGCTGGGCCCATAACCCAGAGGTCGATGGATCGAAACCATCCTCTGCTAAACTGATTCTTTTAGATTTTAAGTGCAAACAAAATTTTTTTTTTACATTTGTCATTTCATTGGCATGTCTCAGTTCCATTAGACATTTTTTTGACCTCTTCCAACAGTTCGTATTGGTCATACTGTTTACACAGTACCCCAGTGGCCTAAGACACTGGCCTCCTAAGCCATGGATTGTGAGTTCTAGTCTTTTCTTAAGTGGCTGAGAGCAGAGTGGCGCAGCGGAAGCGTGCTGGGCCCATAACCCAGAGGTCGATGGATCGAAACCATCCTCTGCTAAACAGATTCTTTTTAGATTTTAAGTGCAAACAATTTTTTTTTTAATTTGTCATTTCATTGGCATGTCTCAGTTCCATTATACACTTTTTTGACCTCTTCCAACAGTTCGTATTGGTCATACTGTTTACACAGTACCCCAGTGGCCTAAGACACTGGCCTCCTAAGCCATGGATTGTGAGTTCTAGTCTTTTCTTAAGTGGCTGAGAGCAGAGTGGCGCAGCGGAAGCGTGCTGGGCCCATAACCCAGAGGTTGATGGATAGAAACCATCCTCTGCTAAACAGATTCTTTTTAGATTTTAAGTGCAAACAAAAAATTTAAAAAATGTGTCGTTTCAAGGTCATGTCTCATTGCCATATATACATTTTTTTACCTCTTCCAACAGTTCGTATAGGTCATACTGTTTACACAGTACCCCAGTGGCCTAAGACACTGGCCTCCTAAGCCATGGATTGTGAGTTCTAGTCTTTTCTTAAGTGGCTGAGAGCAGAGTGGCGCAGCGGAAGCGTGCTGGGCCCATAACCCAGAGGTCGATGGATCGAAACCATCCTCTGCTAAACAGATTCTTTTTAGATTTTAAGTGCAAACAAAAAATTTAAAAAATGTGTCTTTTCATGGGCATGTCTCAGTTCCATTAGACATTTTTTTGACCTCTTCCAACAGTTCGTATAGGTCATACTGTTTACACAGTACCCCAGTGGCCTAAGACACTGGCCTCCTAAG
>NC_088217.1:77566237-77601237 GCF_036934945.1 Oncorhynchus masou masou | reverse complement strand
TGGCCTCCTAAGCCATGGAATGTGAGTTCTAGTCTAAGTGGCTGAGAGCAGAGTGGCGCAGCGGAAGCGTGCTGGGCCCATAACCCAGAGGTCGATGGATCGAAACCATCCTCTGCTAAACAGATTCTTTTTAGATTTTAAGTGCAAACAAAAAATTTAAAAAATGTCTTTTTTCATGGGCATGTCTCAGTTCCATTAGACATTTTTTTGACCTCTTCCAACAGTTCGTATAGGTCATACTGTTTACACAGTACCCCAGTGGCCTAAGACACTGGCCTCCTAAGCCATGGATTGTGAGTTCTAGTCTTTTCTTAAGTGGCTGAGAGCAGAGTGGCGCAGCGGAAGCGTGCTGGGCCCATAACCCAGAGGTCGATGGATCGAAACCATCCTCTGCTAAACAGATTCTTTTTAGATTTTAAGTGCAAACAATTTTTTTTTTTAATTTGTCATTTCATTGGCATGTCTCAGTTCCATTATACACTTTTTTGACCTCTTCCAACAGTTCGTATAGGTCATGCTGTTTACACAGTACCCCAGTGGCCTAAGACACTGGCCTCCTAAGCCATGGATTGAGAGTTCTAGTCTTTTCTTAAGTGTCTGAGAGAAGAGTGGCGCAGCGGAAGCGTGCTGGGCCCATAACAAAGAGGTCGATGGATGGAAACCATCCTCTGCTAAACAGATTCTTTTTAGATTTTAAGAGCAAACAAAAAATTTAAAAAATGTGTCGTTTCATGGGCATGTCTCAGTTCCATTAGACATTTTTTTGACCTCTTCCAACAGTTCGTATAGGTCATACTGTTTACACAGTACCCCAGTGGCCTAAGACACTGGCCTCCTAAGCCATGGATTGTGAGTTCTAGTCTTTTCTTAAGTGGCTGAGAGCAGAGTGGCGCAGCGGAAGTGTGCTGGGCCCATAACCCAGTGGTCGATGGATCGAAACCATCCTCTGCTAAACAGATTCTTTTTAGATTTTAAGTGCAAACAAAAAATTTAAAAAATGTGTCGTTTCATGGGCATGTCTCAGTTCCATTAGACATTTTTTTGACCTCTTCCAACAGTTCGTATAGGTCATACTGTTTACACAGTACCCCAGTGGCCTAAGACACTGGCCTCCTAAGCCATGGATTGTGAGTTCTAGTCTTTTCTTAAGTGGCTGAGAGCAGAGTGGCGCAGCGGAAGCGTGCTGGGCCCATAACCCAGAGGTCGATGGATCGAAACCATCCTCTGCTAAACAGATTCTTTTTAGATTTTAAGTGCAAACATTTTTTTTTTTTTTTTTAATTTGTCATTTCATTGGCATGTCTCAGTTCCATTATACATTTTTTTGACCTCTTCCAACAGTTCGTATTGGTCATACTGTTTACACAGTACCCCAGTGGCCTAAGACACTGGCCTCCTAAGCCATGGATTGAGAGTTCTAGTCTTTTCTTAAGTGTCTGAGAGAAGAGTGGCGCAGCGGAAGCGTGCTGGGCCCATAACAAAGAGGTCGATGGATGGAAACCATCCTCTGCTATACACTTTCTTTTTAGATTTAAAGTGCAAACAAAAAATTTAAAAAATGTGTCGTTTCATGGTCATGTCTCATTGCCAATATACATTTTTTTAACCTCTTCCAACAGTTCGTATAGGTCATACTGTTTACACAGTACCCCAGTGGCCTAAGACACTGGCCTCCTAAGCCATGGATTGTGAGTTCTAGTGTTTTCTTACGTGGCTGAGAGCAGAGTGGCGCAGCGGAAGCGTGCTGGGCCCATAACCCAGAGGTCGATGGATCGAAACCATCCTCTGCTAAACAGATTCTTTTTAGATTTGAAGTGCAAACATTTTTTTTAAAAAATGTGTCGTTTCATGGGCATGTCTCAGTTCCATTAGACATTTTTTTGACCTCTTCCAACAGTTCGTATTGGTCATACTGTTTACACAGTACCCCAGTGGCCTAAGACACTGGCCTCCTAAGCCATGGATTGAGAGTTCTAGTCTTTTCTTAAGTGTCTGAGAGAAGAGTGGCGCAGCGGAAGCGTGCTGGGCCATAATAACCCAGAGGTCGATGGATGGAAACCATCCTCTGCTAAACACTTTCTTTTTAGATTTAAAGTGCAAACAAAAAATTTAAAAAATGTGTCGTTTCATGGTCATGTCTCATTGCCAATATATACATTTTTTTACCTCTTCCAACAGTTCGTATAGGTCATACTGTTTACACAGTACCCCAGTGGCCTAAGACACTGGCCTCCTAAGCCATGGATTGTGAGTTCTAGTCTTTTCTTAAGTGGCTGAGAGCAGAGTGGCGCAGCGGAAGCGTGCTGGGCCCATAACCCAGAGGTCGATGGATCGAAACCATCCTCTGCTAAACAGATTCTTTTTAGATTTTAAGTGCAAACAATTTTTAAAAAATTTGTCATTTCATTGGCATGTCTCAGTTCCATTATACATTTTTTTGACCTCTTCCAACAGTTCGTATTGGTCATACTGTTTACACAGTACCCCAGTGGCCTAAGACACTGGCCTCCTAAGCCATGGATTGAGTTCTAGTCTTTTCTTAAGTGTCTGAGAGAAGAGTGGCGCAGCGGAAGCGTGCTGGGCCCATAACAAAGAGGTCGATGGATGGAAACCATCCTCTGCTATACACTTTCTTTTTATATTTTAAGTGCAAACAAAAAATTTAAAAAATGTGTCGTTTCATGGGCATGTCTCAGTGCCAATATACATTTTTATTACCTCTTCCAACAGTTCGTATAGGTCATGCTGTTTACACAGTACCCCAGTGGCCTAAGACACTGGCCTCCTAAGCCATGGATTGTGAGTTCTAGTCTTTTCTTAAGTGGCTGAGAGCAGAGTGGCGCAGCGGAAGCGTGCTGGGCCCATAACCCAGAGGTCGATGGATCGAAACCATCCTCTGCTAAACAGATTCTTTTTAGATTTTAAGTGCAAACAAAAAATTTAAAAAATGTGTCGTTTCATGGGCATGTCTCAGTTCCATTAGACATTTTTTTGACCTCTTCCAACAGTTCGTATAGGTCATACTGTTTACACAGTACCCCAGTGGCCTAAGACACTGGCCTCCTAAGCCATGGATTGTGAGTTCTAGTCTTTTCTTAAGTGGCTGAGAGCAGAGTGGCGCAGCGGAAGCGTGCTGGGCCCATAACCCAGAGGTCGATGGATCGAAACCATCCTCTGCTAAACAGATTCTTTTTAGATTTTAAGTGCAAACAAAAAATTTAAAAAATGTGTCATTTCATGGGCATGTCTCAGTTCCATTAGACATTTTTTTGACCTCTTCCAACAGTTCGTATAGGTCATACTGTTTACACAGTACCCCAGTGGCCTAAGACACTGGCCTCCTAAGCCATGGATTGTGAGTTCTAGTCTTTTCTTAAGTGGCTGAGAGCAGAGTGGCGCAGCGGAAGCGTGCTGGGCCCATAACCCAGAGGTCGATGGATCGAAACCATCCTCTGCTAAACAGATTCTTTTTAGATTTTAAGTGCAAACAATTTTTTTTTTTTAATTTGTCATTTCATTGGCATGTCTCAGTTCCATTATACACTTTTTTGACCTCTTCCAACAGTTCGTATTGGTCATACTGTTTACACAGTACCCCAGTGGCCTAAGACACTGGCCTCCTAAGCCATGGATTGAGAGTTCTAGTCTTTTCTTAAGTGTCTGAGAGAAGAGTGGCACAGCGGAAGCGTGCTGGGCCCATAACAAAGAGGTCGATGGATGGAAACCATCCTCTGCTAAACAGTTTCTTTTCAGATTTTAAGTGCAAACAAAAAATTTAAAAAATGTGTCGTTTCATGGTCATGTCTCATTGCCAATATACATTTTTTTACCTCTTCCAACAGTTCGTATAGGTCATACTGTTTACACAGTACCCCAGTGGCCTAAGACACTGGCCTCCTAAGCCATGGATTGTGAGTTCTAGTCTTTTCTTAAGTGGCTGAGAGCAGAGTGGCGCAGCGGGAAGGTGCTGGGCCCATAACCCAGAGGTCGATGGATCGAAACCATCCTCTGCTAAACAGATTCTTTTTAGATTTTAAGTGCAAACAATTTTTTTTTTTAATTTGTCATTTCATTGGCATGTCTCAGTTCCATTATACACTTTTTTGACCTCTTCCAACAGTTCGTATTGGTCATATTGTTTACACAGTACCCCAGTGGCCTAAGACACTGGCCTCCTAAGCCATGGATTGAGAGTTCTAGTCTTTTCTTAAGTGTCTGAGAGAAGAGTGGCGCAGCGGAAGCGTGCTGGGCCCACAACAAAGAGGTCGATGGATGGAAACCATCCACTGCTATACACTTTCTTTTTAGATTTAAAGTGCAAACAAAAAATTTAAAAAATGTGTCGTTTCATGGTCATGTCTCATTGCCAATATACATTTTTTTACCTCTTCCAACAGTTCGTATAGGTCATACTGTTTACACAGTACCCCAGTGGCCTAAGACACTGGCCTCCTAAGCCTGGATTGTGAGTTCTAGTCTTTTCTTAAGTGGCTGAGAGCAGAGTGGCGCAGCGGAAGCGTGCTGGGCCCATAACCCAGAGGTCGATGGATCGAAACCATCCTCTGCTAAACAGATTCTTTTTAGATTTTAAGTGCAAACAAAAAATTTAAAAAATGTGTCGTTTCATGGGCATGTCTCAGTTCCATTAGACATTTTTTTGACCTCTTCCAACAGTTCGTATAGGTCATACTGTTTACACAGTACCCCAGTGGCCTAAGACACTGGC
The DNA here is from genome assembly GCF_036934945.1 of Oncorhynchus masou masou. NCBI lineage: Eukaryota > Metazoa > Chordata > Actinopteri > Salmoniformes > Salmonidae > Oncorhynchus > Oncorhynchus masou. The sequence continues at coordinate 77,596,511 of NC_088217.1, read as the reverse complement.
CTCCTAAGCCATGGATTGTGAGTTCTAGTCTTTTCTTAAGTGGCTGAGAGCAGAGTGGCGCAGCGGAAGCGTGCTGGGCCCATAACCCAGAGGTCGATGGATCGAAACCATCCTCTGCTAAACAGATTCTTTTTAGATTTTAAGTGCAAACAAAACATTTAAAAAATGTGTCTTTTCATGGGCATGTCTCAGTTCCATTAGACATTTTTTTGACCTCTTCCAACAGTTCGTATAGGTCATACTGTTTACACAGTACCCCAGTGGCCTAAGACACTGGCCTCCTAAGCCATGGATTGTGAGTTCTAGTCTTTTCTTAAGTGGCTGAGAGCAGAGTGGCGCAGCGGAAGCGTGCTGGGCCCATAACCCAGAGGTCGATGGATCGAAACCATCCTCTGCTAAACAGATTCTTTTTAGATTTTAAGTGCAAACAATTTTTTTTTTTAAAAAATTTGTCATTTCATTGGCATGTCTCAGTTCCATTATACATTTTTTTGACCTCTTCCAACAGTTCGTATTGGTCATACTGTTTACACAGTACCCCAGTGGCCTAAGACACTGGCCTCCTAAGCCATGGATTGAGAGTTCTAGTCTTTTCTTAAGTGTCTGAGAGAAGAGTGGCGCAGCGGAAGCGTGCTGGGCCCATAACAAAGAGGTCGATGGATGGAAACCATCCTCTGCTATACACTTTCTTTTTAGATTTAAAGTGCAAACAAAAAATTTAAAAAATGTGTCGTTTCATGGTCATGTCTCATTGCCATATATACATTTTTTTACCTCTTCCAACAGTTCGTATAGGTCATACTGTTTACACAGTACCCCAGTGGCCTAAGACACTGGCCTCCTAAGCCATGGATTGTGAGTTCTAGTCTTTTCTTAAGTGGCTGAGAGCAGAGTGGCGCAGCGGAAGCGTGCTGGGCCCATAACCCAGAGGTCGATGGATCGAAACCATCCTCTGCTAAACAGATTCTTTTTAGATTTTAAGTGCAAAAATTTTTTTTTTTTAATTTGTCATTTCATTGGCATGTCTCAGTTCCATTATACATTTTTTTGACCTCTTCCAACAGTTCGTATTGGTCATACTGTTTACACAGTACCCCAGTGGCCTAAGACACTGGCCTCCTAAGCCATGGATTGAGAGTTCTAGTCTTTTCTTAAGTGTCTGAGAGAAGAGTGGCGCAGCGGAAGCGGAAGCGTGCTGGGCCCATAACAAAGAGGTCGATGGATGGAAACCATCCTCTGCTATACACTTTCTTTTTAGATTTAAAGTGCAAACAAAAAAAAATAAAAAAATGTGTCGTTTCATGGTCATGTCTCATTGCCAATATATATATTTTTTTACCTCTTCCAACAGTTCGTATAGGTCATGCTGTTTACACAGTACCCCAGTGGCCTAAGACACTGGCCTCCTAAGCCATGGATTGTGAGTTCTAGTCTTTTCTTAAGTGGCTGAGAGCAGAGTGGCGCAGCGGAAGCGTGCTGGGCCCATAACCCAGAGGTCGATGGATCGAAACCATCCTCTGCTAAACAGATTCTTTTTAGATTTTAAGTGCAAACAAAAAATTTAAAAAATGTGTCGTTTCATGGGCATGTCTCAGTTCCATTAGACATTTTTTTGACCTCTTCCAACAGTTCGTATAGGTCATACTGTTTACACAGTACCCCAGTGGCCTAAGACACTGGCCTCCTAAGCCATGGATTGTGAGTTCTAGTCTTTTCTTAAGTGGCTGAGAGCAGAGTGGCGCAGCGGAAGCGTGCTGGGCCCATAACCCAGAGGTCGATGGATCGAAACCATCCTCTGCTAAACAGATTCTTTTTAGATTTTAAGTGCAAACAAAAAATTTAAAAAATGTGTCATTTCATGGGCATGTCTCAGTTCCATTAGACATTTTTTTGACCTCTTCCAACAGTTCGTATAGGTCATACTGTTTACACAGTACCCCAGTGGCCTAAGACACTGGCCTCCTAAGCCATGGATTGTGAGTTCTAGTCTTTTCTTAAGTGGCTGAGAGCAGAGTGGCGCAGCGGAAGCGTGCTGGGCCCATAACCCAGAGGTCGATGGATCGAAACCATCCTCTGCTAAACAGATTCTTTTTAGATTTTAAGTGCAAACAATTTTTTTAAAAATTTGTCATTTCATTGGCATGTCTCAGTTCCATTAGACATTTTTTTGACCTCTTCCAAAAGTTCGTATTGGTCATACTGTTTACACAGTACCCCAGTGGCCTAAGACACTGGCCTCCTAAGCCATGGATTGTGAGTTCTAGTCTTTTCTTAAGTGGCTGAGAGCAGAGTGGCGCAGCGGAAGCGTGCTGGGCCCATAACCCAGAGGTCGATGGATCGAAACCATCCTCTGCTAAACAGATTCTTTTTAGATTTTAAGTGCAAACAAAAAATTTAAAAAATGTGTCGTTTCATGGTCATGTCTCATTGCCAATATACATTTTTTTTTAACCTCTTCCAACAGTTCGTATAGGTCATACTGTTTACACAGTACCCCAGTGGCCTAAGACACTGGCCTCCTAAGCCATGGATTGTGAGTTCTAGTCTTTTCTTAAGTGGCTGAGAGCAGAGTGGCGCAGCGGAAGCGTGCTGGGCCCATAACCCAGAGGTCGATGGATCGAAACCATCCTCTGCTAAACAGTTTCTTTTTAGATTTTAAGTGCAAACAATTATTTTTTTTAATTTGTCATTTCATTGGCATGTCTCAGTTCCATTATACATTTTTTTGACCTCTTCCAACAGTTCGTATTGGTCATACTGTTTACACAGTACCCCAGTGGCCTAAGACACTGGCCTCCTAAGCCATGGATTGAGAGTTCTAGTCTTTTCTTAAGTGTCTGAGAGAAGAGTGGCGCAGCGGAAGCGTGCTGGGCCCTTAACAAAGAGGTCGATGGATAGAAACCATCCTCTGCTAAACAGTTTCTTTTCAGATTTTAAGTGCAAACAAAAAATTTAAAAAATGTGTCGTTTCATGGGCATGTCTCAGTTCCATTAGACATTTTTTTGACCTCTTCCAACAGTTCGTATAGGTCATACTGTTTACACAGTACCCCAGTGGCCTAAGACACTGGCCTCCTAAGTCATGGATTGTGAGTTCTAGTCTTTTCTTAAGTGGCTGAGAGCAGAGTGGCGCAGCGGAAGCGTGCTGGGCCCATAACCCAGAGGTCGATGGATCGAAACCATCCTCTGCTAAACAGATTCTTTTTAGATTTTAAGTGCAAACAATTTTTTTTTTTTTTTTTAATTTGTCATTTCATTGGCATGTCTCAGTTCCATTATACATTTTTTTGACCTCTTCCAACAGTTCGTATTGGTCATACTGTTTACACAGTACCCCAGTGGCCTACGACACTGGCCTCCTAAGCCATGGATTGAGAGTTCTAGTCTTTTCTTAAGTGTCTGAGAGAAGAGTGGCGCAGCGGAAGCGTGCTGGGCCCATAACAAAGAGGTCGATGGATGGAAACCATCCTCTGCTATACACTTTCTTTTTAGATTTAAAGTGCAAACAAAAAATTTAAAAAATGTGTCGTTTCATGGTCATGTCTCATTGCCATATATACATTTTTTTACCTCTTCCAACAGTTCGTATAGGTCATACTGTTTACACAGTACCCCAGTGGCCTAAGACACTGGCCTCCTAAGCCATGGATTGTGAGTTCTAGTCTTTTCTTAAGTGGCTGAGAGCAGAGTGGCACAGCGGAAGCGTGCTGGGCCCATAACCCAGAGGTCGATGGATCGAAACCATCCTCTGCTAAACAGATTGTTTTTAGATTTCAAGTGCAAACAAAATATTTAAAAAATGTGTCATTTCATGGGCATGTCTCAGTTCCATTAGACATTTTTTTGACCTCTTCCAACAGTTCGTATAGGTCATACTGTTTACACAGTACCCCAGTGGCCTAAGACACTGGCCTCCTAAGCCATGGATTGTGAGTTCTAGTCTTTTCTTAAGTGGCTGAGAGCAGAGTGGCGCGGCGGAAGCGTGCTGGGCCCATAACCCAGAGGTCGATGGATCGAAACCATCCTCTGCTAAACTGATTCTTTTTAGATTTTAAGTGCAAACAAAAAATTTAAAAAATGTGTCTTTTCATGGGCATGTCTCAGTTCCATTAGACATTTTTTTGACCTCTTCCAACAGTTCGTATAGGTCATACTGTTTACACAGTACCCCAGTGGCCTAAGACACTGGCCTCCTAAGCCATGGATTGTGAGTTCTAGTCTTTTCTTAAGTGGCTGAGAGCAGAGTGGCGCGGCGGAAGCGTGCTGGGCCCATAACCCAGAGGTCGATGGATCGAAACCATCCTCTGCTAAACAGATTCTTTTTAGAATTTAAGTGCAAACAAAAATAAAAAATGTGTCTTTTCATGGGCATGTCTCAGTTCCATTAGACATTTTTTTGACCTCTTCCAACAGTTCGTATAGGTCATACTGTTTACACAGTACCCCAGTGGCCTAAGACACTGGCCTCCTAAGCCATGGATTGTGAGTTCTAGTCTTTTCTTAAGTGGCTGAGAGCAGAGTGGCGCAGCGGAAGCGTGCTGGGCCCATAACCCAGAGGTCGATGGATCGAGACCTTTCTCTGCTAAACAGATTCTTTTTAGATTTTAAGTGCAAACAAATTTTTTTATTTTATTTGTCATTTCATTGGCATGTCTCAGTTCCATTAGACATTTTTTTGACCTCTTCCAACAGTTCGTATAGGTCATACTGTTTACACAGTACCCCAGTGGCCTAAGACACTGGCCTGATAAGCCATGGATTGTGAGTTCTAGTCTTTTCTTAAGTGGCTGAGAGCAGAGTGGCGCAGCGGAAGCTTGCTGGGCCCATAACATAGAGGTCGATGGATCGAAACCATCCTCTGCTAAACAGATTCTTTTTAGATTTTAAGTGCAAACAAAACATTTAAAAAATGTGTCGTTTCATGGTCATGTCTCATTGCCAATATACATTTTTTTTAACCTCTTCCAACAGTTCGTATAGGTCATACTGTTTACACAGTACCCCAGTGGCCTAAGACACTGGCCTCCTAAGCCATGGATTGTGAGTTCTAGTCTTTTCTTAAGTGGCTGAGAGCAGAGTGGCGCAGCGGAAGCGTGCTGGGCCCATAACCCAGAGGTCGATGGATCGAAACCATCCTCTGCTAAACAGATTCTTTTTAGATTTTAAGTGCAAACAATTTTTTTTTTTTAATTTGTCATTTCATTGGCATGTCTCAGTTCCATTATACACTTTTTTGACCTCTTCCAACAGTTCGTATTGGTCATACTGTTTACACAGTACCCCAGTGGCCTAAGACACTGGCCTCCTAAGCCATGGATTGAGAGTTCTAGTCTTTTCTTAAGTGTCTGAGAGAAGAGTGGCGCAGCGGAAGCGTGCTGGGCCCATAACAAAGAGGTCGATGGATGGAAACCATCCTCTGCTAAAACTTTCTTTTTAGATTTAAAGTGCAAACAAAAAATTAAAAAATGTGTCGTTTCATGGTCATGTCTCATTGCCATATATACATTTTTTTACCTCTTCCAACAGTTCGTATAGGTCATGCAGTTTACACAGTACCCCAGTGGCCTAAGACACTGGCCTCCTAAGCCATGGATTGTGAGTTCTAGTCTTTTCTTAAGTGGCTGAGAGAAGAGTGGCGCAGCGGAAGCGTGCTGGGCCCATAACCCAGAGGTCGATGGATCGAAACCATCCTCTGCTAAACAGATTCTATTTAGATTTTAAGTGCAAACAATTTTTTGTTTTAATTTGACATTTCATTGGCATGTCTCAGTTCCATTATACACTTTTTTGACCTCTTCCAACAGTTCGTATTGGTCATACTGTTTACACAGTACCCCAGGCCTAAGACACTGGCCTCCTAAGCCATGGATTGAGAGTTCTAGTCTTTTCTTAAGTGTCTGAGAGAAGAGTGGCGCAGCGGAAGCGTGCTGGGCCCATAACAAAGAGGTCGATGGATGGAAACCATCCTCTGCTAAACACTTTCTTTTTAGATTTAAAGTGCAAACAAAAAATTTAAAAAATGTGTCGTTTCATGGTCATGTCTCATTGCCAATATATATATTTTTTTACCTCTTCCAACAGTTCGTATAGGTCATACTGTTTACACAGTACCCCAGTGGCCTAAGACACTGGCCTCCTAAGCCATGGATTGTGAGTTCTAGTCTTTTCTTAAGTGGCTGAGAGCAGAGTGGCGCAGCGGAAGCGTGCTGGGCCCATAACCCAGAGGTCGATGGATCGAAACCATCCTCTGCTAAACAGATTCTTTTTAGATTTCAAGTGCAAACAAAAAATTTAAAAAATGTGTCATTTCATGGGCATGTCTCAGTTCCATTAGACATTTTTTTGACCTCTTCCAACAGTTCGTATAGGTCATACTGTTTACACAGTACCCCAGTGGCCTAAGACACTGGCCTCCTAAGCCATGGATTGTGAGTTCTAGTCTTTTCTTAAGTGGCTGAGAGCAGAGTGGCGCAGCGGAAGCGTGCTGGGCCCATAACCCAGAGGTCGATGGATCGAAACCATCCTCTGCTAAACAGATTCTTTTTAGATTTTAAGTGCAAACAAAAAATTTAAAAAATGTGTCGTTTCATGGGCATGTCTCAGTTCCATTAGACATTTTTTTGACCTCTTCCAACAGTTCGTATAGGTCATACTGTTTACACAGTACCCCAGTGGCCTAAGACACTGGCCTCCTAAGCCATGGATTGTGAGTTCTAGTCTTTTCTTAAGTGGCTGAGAGCAGAGTGGCGCAGCGGAAGCGTGCTGGGCCCATAACCCAGAGGTCGATGGATCGAAACCATCCTCTGCTAAACAGATTCTTTTTAGATTTTAAGTGCAAAAAAATTTTTTTTTTTTTAAAAAATTTGTCATTTCATTGGCATGTCTCAGTTCCATTATACACTTTTTTGACCTCTTCCAACAGTTCGTATTGGTCATACTGTTTACACAGTACCCCAGTGGCCTAAGACACTGGCCTCCTAAGCCATGGATTGAGAGTTCTAGTCTTTTCTTAAGTGTCTGAGAGAAGACTGGCGCAGCGGAAGCGTGCTGGGCCCATAACAAAGAGGTCGATGGATGGAAACCATCCACTGCTATACACTTTCTTTTTAGATTTAAAGTGCAAACAAAAAAAATAAAAAATGTGTCGTTTCATGGTTATGTCTCATTGCCAATATATATATTTTTTTTACCTCTTCCAACAGTTCGTATAGGTCATGCTGTTTACACAGTACCCCAGTGGCCTAAGACACTGGCCTCCTAAGCCATGGATTGTGAGTTCTAGTCTTTTCTTAAGTGGCTGAGAGCAGAGTGGCGCAGCGGAAGCGTGCTGGGCCCATAACCCAGAGGTCGATGGATCGAAACCATCCTCTGCTAAACAGATTCTTTTTAGATTTTAAGTGCAAACAATTTTTTTTTTTTAATTTGTCATTTCATTGGCATGTCTCAGTTCCATTATACACTTTTTTGACCTCTTCCAACAGTTCGTATTGGTCATACTGTTTACACAGTACCCCAGTGGCCTAAGACACTGGCCTCCTAAGCCATGGATTGAGAGTTCTAGTCTTTTCTTAAGTGTCTGAGAGAAGAGTGGCGCAGCGGAAGCGTGCTGGGCCCATAACAAAGAGGTCGATGGATCGAAACCATCCTCTGCTATACACTTTCTTTTTAGATTTAAAGTGCAAACAAAAAAATTTAAAAAATGTGTCGTTTCATGGTCATGTCTCATTGCCAATATACATTTTTTTTAACCTCTTCCAACAGTTCGTATAGGTCACACTGTTTACACAGTACCCCAGTGGCCTAAGACACTGGCCTCCTAAGCCATGGATTGTGAGTTCTAGTCTTTTCTTAAGTGGCTGAGAGCAGAGTGGCGCAGCGGAAGCGTGCTGGGCCCATAACCCAGAGGTCGATGGATCGAAACCATCCTCTGCTAAACAGATTCTTTTTAGATTTTAAGTGCAAACAAAAAATTTAAAAAATGTGTCGTTTCATGGGCATGTCTCAGTTCCATTAGACATTTTTTTGACCTCTTCCAACAGTTCGTATAGGTCATACTGTTTACACAGTACCCCAGTGGCCTAAGACACTGGCCTCCTAAGCCATGGATTGTGAGTTCTAGTCTTTTCTTAAGTGGCTGAGAGCAGAGTGGCGCAGCGGAAGCGTGCTGGGCCCATAACCCAGAGGTCGATGGATCGGAACCATCCGCTGCTAAACATCTTCTTTTTAAAAATGAAAAGCAAACAGAAATGAGAAAGCTAAATTTCATTTGCGTCTCTCAGTGCTATCCAGTACACATTGTTTTTACTGCTTCTATCAGTTCGTACTGTTTGCAGTAGGTAAACAGTGCCCCAGTGGCCTAATGGATAAGGCACTGGCCTCCTAAGCCAGGGATTGTGGGTTCAATTCCCATCTGGGGTGGATGGAAGTGGAGTGGAACAGCGGAAGCGTGCTGGGTCCATAACCCAGAGGTCGATGGATCGAAACCATCCTCTGCTAAACAGATTCTTTTTAGATTTCAAGTGCAAACAAAAAATTTAAAAAATGTGTCGTTTCATGGTCATGTCTCATTGCCAATATACATTTTTTTGACCTCTTCCAACAGTTCGTATAGGTCATGCTGTTTACACAGTACCCCAGTGGCCTAAGACACTGGCCTCCTAAGCCAAGGATTGTGAGTTCTAGTCTTTTCTTAAGTGGCTGAGAGCAGAGTGGCGCAGCGGAAGCGTGCTGGGCCCATAACCCAGAGGTCGATGGATCGAAACCATCCTCTGCTAAACAGATTCTTTTTAGATTTTAAGTGCAAACAATTTTTTTTTAAAAAATTTGTCATTTCATTGGCATGTCTCAGTTCCATTATACATTTTTTTGACCTCTTCCAACAGTTCGTATTGGTCATACTGTTTACACAGTACCCCAGTGGCCTAAGACACTGGCCTCCTAAGCCATGGATTGTGAGTTCTAGTCTTTTCTTAAGTGCTGAGAGCAGAGTGGCGCAGCGGAAGCGTGCTGGGCCCATAACCCAGAGGTCGATGGATCGAAACCATCCTCTGCTAAACAGATTCTTTTTAGATTTTAAGTGCAAACAAAAAATTTAAAAAATGTGTCGTTTCATGGGCATGTCTCAGTTCCATTAGACATTTTTTTGACCTCTTCCAACAGTTCGTATAGGTCATACTGTTTACACAGTACCCCAGTGGCCTAAGACACTGGCCTCCTAAGCCATGGATTGTGAGTTCTAGTCTTTTCTTAAGTGGCTGAGAGCAGAGTGGCGCAGCGGAAGCGTGCTGGGCCCATAACCCAGAGGTCGATGGATCGAAACCATCCTCTGCTAAACAGATTCTTTAGATTTTAAGTGCAAACAATTTTTTTTTTTTAAATTTGTCATTTCATTGGCATGTCTCAGTTCCATTATACATTTTTTTGACCTCTTCCAACAGTTCGTATTGGTCATACTGTTTACACAGTACCCCAGTGGCCTAAGACACTGGCCTCCTAAGCCATGGATTGAGAGTTCTAGTCTTTTCTTAAGTGTCTGAGAGAAGAGTGGCGCAGCGGAAGCGTGCTGGGCCCATAACAAAGAGGTCGATGGATGGAAACCATCCTCTGCTAAACACTTTCTTTTTAGATTTAAAGTGCAAACAAAAAATTTAAAAAATGTGTCGTTTCATGGTCATGTCTCATTGCCAATATACATTTTTTTTAACCTCTTCCAACAGTTCGTATAGGTCATACTGTTTACACAGTACCCCAGTGGCCTAAGACACTGGCCTCCTAAGCCATGGATTGTGAGTTCTAGTCTTTTCTTAAGTGGCTGAGAGCAGAGTGGCGCAGCGGAAGCGTGCTGGGCCCATAACCCAGAGGTCGATGGATCGAAACCATCCTCTGCTAAACAGATTCTTTTTAGATTTTAAGTGCAAACAAAAAATTTAAAAAATGTGTCGTTTCATGGGCATGTCTCAGTTCCATTAGACATTTTTTTGACCTCTTCCAACAGTTCGTATAGGTCATACTGTTTACACAGTACCCCAGTGGCCTAAGACACTGGCCTCCTAAGCCATGGATTGTGAGTTCTAGTCTTTTCTTAAGTGGCTGAGAGCAGAGTGGCGCAGCGGAAGCGTGCTGGGCCCATAACCCAGAGGTCGATGGATCGAAACCATCCTCTGCTAAACAGATTCTTTTTAGATTTTAAGTGCAAACAATTTTTTTTTTTAATTTGTCATTTCATTGGCATGTCTCAGTTCCATTAGACATTTTTTTGACCTCTTCCAACAGTTCGTATTGGTCATACTGTTTACACAGTACCCCAGTGGCCTAAGACACTGGCCTCCTAAGCCATGGATTGAGAGTTCTAGTCTTTTCTTAAGTGTCTGAGAGAAGAGTGGCGCAGCGGAAGCGTGCTGGGCCCTTAACAAAGAGGTCGATGGATGGAAACCATCCTCTGCTAAAACGATTCTTTTTAGATTTTAAGAGCAAACAAAAAATTTAAAAAATGTGTCGTTTCATGGGCATGTCTCATTGCCATATACATTTTTTTTAACCTCTTCCAACAGTTCGTATAGGCCATACTGTTTACACAGTACCCCAGTGGCCTAAGACACTGGCCTCCTAAGCCATGGATTGTGAGTTCTAGTCTTTTCTTAAGTGGCTGAGAGCAGAGTGGCGCAGCGGAAGCGTGCTGGGCCCATAACCCAGAGGTCGATGGATCGAAACCATCCTCTGCTAAACAGATTCTTTTTAGATTTTAAGTGCAAACAAAAAATTTAAAAAATGTGTCGTTTCATGGGCATGTCTCAGTTCCATTAGACATTTTTTTGACCTCTTCCAACAGTTCGTATAGGTCATACTGTTTACACAGTACCCCAGTGGCCTAAGACACTGGCCTCCTAAGCCATGGATTGTGAGTTCTAGTCTTTTCTTAAGTGGCTGAGAGCAGAGTGGCGCAGCGGAAGCGTGCTGGGCCCATAACCCAGAGGTCGATGGATGGAACCATCCGCTGCTAAACATCCTTTTTAAAAATCAAACAGAAATCTAAAACAGTGATTCATTGTTTTTAGATTTTAACTGTTTGCAGTAGGTAAACAAGTGGCCTAATGGATTGGCCTTAAGCCAGGGATTGTGGGTTCAAGTCCCATCTGGGGTGGATGGAAGCGGAGTGGCACAGCGGAAGCGTGCTGGGCCCATAACCCAGAGGTTGATCGATCGAGACCATTCTATGCTAAACATTTTCTTTTCATTGGCATGTCTCAGTTCCATAATACACTTTTTTGACCTCTTCCAACAGTTCGCATTGGTCATACTGTTTACACAGTACCCCAGTGGCCTAAGACACTGGCCTCCTAAGCCATGGATTGAGAGTTCTAGTCTTTTCTTAAGTGTCTGAGAGAAGAGTGGCACAGCGGAAGCGTGCTGGGCCCATAACAAAGAGGTCGATGGATGGAAACCATCCTCTGCTATACACTTTCTTTTTAGATTTAAAGTGCAAACAAAAAAATTTAAAAAATGTGTCGTTTCATGGTCATGTCTCATTGCCAATATATATATTTTTTTACCTCTTCCAACAGTTCGTATAGGTCATGCTGTTTACACAGTACCCCAGTGGCCTAAGACACTGGCCTCCTAAGCCATGGATTGTGAGTTCTAGTCTTTTCTTAAGTGGCTGAGAGCAGAGTGGCGCAGCGGAAGCGTGCTGGGCCCATAACCCAGAGGTCGATGGATCGAAACCATCCTCTGCTAAACAGATTCTTTTTAGATTTTAAGTGCAAACAAAAAATTTAAAAAATGTGTCATTTCATGGGCATGTCTCAGTTCCATTAGACATTTTTTTGACCTCTTCCAACAGTTCGTATAGGTCATACTGTTTACACAGTACCCCAGTGGCCTAAGACACTGGCCTCCTAAGCCATGGATTGTGAGTTCTAGTCTTTTCTTAAGTGGCTGAGAGCAGAGTGGCGCAGCGGAAGCGTGCTGGGCCCATAACCCAGAGGTCGATGGATCGAAACCATCCTCTGCTAAACAGATTCTTTTTAGATTTTAAGTGCAAACAATTTTTTTTTTAAAAAATTTGTCATTTCATTGGCATGTCTCAGTTCCATTATACACTTTTTTGACCTCTTCCAACAGTTCGTATTGGTCATACTGTTTACACAGTACCCCAGTGGCCTAAGACACTGGCCTCCTAAGCCATGGATTGTGAGTTCTAGTCTTTTCTTAAGTGGCTGAGAGCAGAGTGGCGCAGCGGAAGCGTGCTGGGCCCATAACCCAGAGGTCGATGGATGAAAACCATCCTCTGCTAAACAGTTTCTTTTCAGATTTTAAGTGCAAACAAAAAATTTAAAAAATGTGTCGTTTCATGGCCATGTCTCATTGCCAATATACATTTTTTTTAACCTCTTCCAACAGTTCGTATAGGTCATACTGTTTACACAGTACCCCAGTGGCCTAAGACACTGGCCTCCTAAGCCATGGATTGTGAGTTCTAGTCTTTTCTTAAGTGGCTGAGAGCAGAGTGGCGCAGCGGAAGCGTGCTGGGCCCATAACCCAGAGGTCGATGGATCGAAACCATCCTCTGCTAAACAGATTCTTTTTAGATTTTAAGTGAAAACAAAAAATTTAAAAAATGTGTCGTTTCATGGGCATGTCTCAGTTCCATTAGACATTTTTTTGACCTCTTCCAACAGTTCGTATAGGTCATACTGTTTACACAGTACCCCAGTGGCCTAAGACACTGGCTCCTAAGCCATGGATTGTGAGTTCTAGTCTTTTCTTAAGTGGCTGAGAGCAGAGTGGCGCAGCGGAAGCTTGCTGGGCCCATAACCCAGAGGTCAATGGCTCAAAACCATCCTCTGCTAAACAGATTCTTTTTAGATTTTAAGTGCAAACAAAAAATTTAAAAAATGTGTCGTTTCATGGGCATGTCTCAGTTCCATTAGACATTTTTTTGACCTCTTCCAACAGTTCGTATAGGTCATACTGTTTACACAGTACCCCAGTGGCCTAAGACACTGGCCTCCTAAGCCATGGATTGTGAGTTCTAGTCTTTTCTTAAGTGGCTGAGAGCAGAGTGGCGCAGCGGAAGCGTGCTGGGCCCATAACCCAGAGGTCGATGGATCGAAACCATCCTCTGCTAAACAGATTCTTTTTAGATTTTAAGTGCAAACAAAAAATTTAAAAAATGTGTCGTTTCATGGGCATGTCTCAGTTCCATTAGACATTTTTTTGACCTCTTCCAACAGTTCGTATAGGTCATACTGTTTACACAGTACCCCAGTGGCCTAAGACACTGGCCTCCTAAGCCATGGATTGTGAGTTCTAGTCTTTTCTTAAGTGGCTGAGAGCAGAGTGGCGCAGCGGAAGCGTGCTGGGCCCATAACCCAGAGGTCGATGGATCGAAACCATCCTCTGCTAAACAGATTCTTTTTAGATTTTAAGTGCAAACAATTTTTTTTTTTAATTTGTCATTTCATTGGCATGTCTCAGTTCCATTATACACTTTTTTGACCTCTTCCAACAGTTCGTATTGGTCATACTGTTTACACAGTACCCCAGTGGCCTAAGACACTGGCCTCCTAAGCCATGGATTGAGAGTTCTAGTCTTTTCTTAAGTGTCTGAGAGAAGAGTGGCGCAGCGGAAGCGTGCTGGGCCCATAACAAAGAGGTCGATGGATGGAAACCATCCTCTGCTATACACTTTCTTTTTAGATTTAAAGTGCAAACAAAAAAAATTTAAAAAATTTGTCCTTTCATGGTCATGTCTCATTGCCAATATACATTTTTTTTAACCTCTTCCAACAGTTCGTATAGGTCATGCTGTTTACACAGTACCCCAGTGGCCTAAGACACTGGCCTCCTAAGCCATGGATTGTGAGTTCTAGTCTTTTCTTAAGCGGCTGAGAGCAGAGTGGCGCAGCGGAAGCGTGCTGGGCCCATAACACAGAGGTCGATGGCTCGAAACCATCCTCTGCTATACACTTTCTTTTTAGATTTAAAGTGCAAACAAAAAATTTTAAAAAATGTGTCGTTTCATGGGCATGTCTCATTGCCATATATACATTTTTTTGACCTCTTCCAACAGTTCGTATAGGTCATACTGTTTACACAGTACCCCAGTGGCCTAAGACACTGGCCTCCTAAGCCATGGATTGTGAGTTCTAGTCTTTTCTTAAGTGGCTGAGAGCAGAGTGGCGCAGCGGAAGCGTGCTGGGCCCATAACCCAGAGGTCGATGGATCGAAACCATCCTCTGCTAAACAGATTCTTTTTAGATTTTAAGTGCAAACAAAAAATTTAAAAAATGTGTCGTTTCATGGGCATGTCTCAGTTCCATTAGACATTTTTTTGACCTCTTCCAACAGTTCGTATAGGTCATACTGTTTACACAGTACCCCAGTGGCCTAAGACACTGGCCTCCTAAGCCATGGATTGTGAGTTCTAGTCTTTTCTTAAGTGGCTGAGAGCAGAGTGGCGCAGCGGAAGCGTGCTGGGCCCATAACCCAGAGGTCGATGGATCGAAACCATCCTCTGCTAAACAGATTCTTTTTAGATTTTAAGTGCAAACAATTTTTTTTTTTAATTTGTCATTTCATTGGCATGTCTCAGTTCCATTAGACATTTTTTTGACCTCTTCCAACAGTTCGTATTGGTCATACTGTTTACACAGTACCCCAGTGGCCTAAGACACTGGCCTCCTAAGCCATGGATTGAGAGTTCTAGTCTTTTCTTAAGTGTCTGAGAGAAGAGTGGCGCAGCGGAAGCGTGCTGGGCCCATAACAAAGAGGTCGATGGATGGAAACCATCCTCTGCTATACACTTTCTTTTTAGATTTAAAGTGCAAACAAAAAAATTAAAAAATGTGTCGTTTCATGGTCATGTCTCATTGCCCAATATACATTTTTTTACCTCTTCCAACAGTTCGTATAGGTCATACTGTTTACACAGTACCCCAGTGGCCTAAGACACTGGCCTCCTAAGCCATGGATTGTGAGTTCTAGTCTTTTCTTAAGTGGCTGAGAGCAGAGTGGCGCAGCGGAAGCGTGCTGGGCCCATAACCCAGAGGTCGATGGATCGAAACCATCCTCTGCTAAACAGATTCTTTTCAGATTTTAAGTGCAAACAAAAAATTTAAAAAATGTGTCGTTTCATGGGCATGTCTCAGTTCCATTAGACATTTTTTTGACCTCTTCCAACAGTTCGTATAGGTCATACTGTTTACACAGTACCCCAGTGGCCTAAAACACTGGCCTCCTAAGCCATGGATTGTGAGTTCTAGTCTTTTCTTAAGTGGCTGAGAGCAGAGTGGCGCAGCGGAAGCGTGCTGGGCCCATAACCCAGAGGTCGATGGATCGAAACCATCCTCTGCTAAACAGTTCCTTTTTAGATTTTAAGTGCAAGCAATTTTTTTTTTTTTTGTCATTTCATTGGCATGTCTCAGTTCCATTATACACTTTTTTGACCTCTTCCAACAGTTCGTATTGGTCATACTGTTTACACAGTACCCCAGTGGCCTAAGACACTGGCCTCCTAAGCCATGGATTGAGAGTTCTAGTCTTTTCTTAAGTGTCTGAGAGAAGAGTGGCGCAGCGGAAGCGTGCTGGGCCCATAACCCAGAGGTCGATGGATCGAAACCATCCTCTGCTAAACAGATTCTTTTTAGATTTCAAGTGCAAACAAAAAATTTAAAAAATGTGTCGTTTCATGGGCATGTCTCAGTTCCATTAGACATTTTTTTGACCTCTTCCAACAGTTCGTATAGGTCATACTGTTTACACAGTACCCCAGTGGCCTAAGACACTGGCCTCCTAAGCCATGGATTGTGAGTTCTAGTCTTTTCTTAAGTGGCTGAGAGCAGAGTGGCGCAGCGGAAGCGTGCTGGGCCCATAACCCAGAGGTCGATGGATGAACCATGGGCCCTTTTTTTTAAAAATAACAAACCAGAAAGCTAAATTTCATTTCGATGGATCAGAAACCATCCTCTGCTAAACAGATTCAGGGATTTTTAGATTTTAAGTGCAAACAAGGTTGATTTTCTCTTTAAACAGTTTCTTTTTTTTAAGTGCAAACAATTATTTGTCATTTCATTGGCATGTCTCAGTTCCATTATACATTTTTTTGACCTCTTCCAACAGTTCGTATTGGTCATACTGTTTACAAAGAACCCCAGTGGCCTAAGACACTGGCCTCCTAAGCCATGGATTGAGAGTTCTAGTCTTTTCTTAAGTGTCTGAGAGAAGAGTGGCGCAGCGGAAGCGTGCTGGGCCCATAACAAAGAGGTCGATGGATGAAAACCATCCTCTGCTAAACAGTTTCTTTTCAGATTTTAAGTGCAAACAAAAAATTTAAAAAATGTGTCGTTTCATGGTCATGTCTCATTGCCAATATACATATTTTTTTACCTCTTCCAACAGTTCGTATAGGTCATACTGTTTACACAGTACCCCAGTGGCCTAAGACACTGGCCTCCTAAGCCATGGATTGTGAGTTCTAGTCTTTTCTTAAGTGGCTGAGAGCAGAGTGGCGCAGCGGAAGCGTGCTGGGCCCATAACCCAGAGGTTGATGGTATCGAAACCATCCTCTGCTAAACAGATTCTTTTTAGATTTCAAGTGCAAACAAAAAATTTAAAAAATGTGTCGTTTCATGGGCATGTCTCAGTTCCATTAGACATTTTTTTGACCTCTTCCAACAGTTCGTATAGGTCATACTGTTTACACAGTACCCCAGTGGCCTAAGACACTGGCCTCCTAAGCCATGGATTGTGAGTTCTAGTCTTTTCTTAAGTGGCTGAGAGCAGAGTGGCGCAGCGGAAGCGTGCTGGGCCCATAACCCAGAGGTCGATGGATCGAAACCATCCTCTGCTAAACAGATTCTTTTTAGATTTTAAGTGCAAACAATTTTTTTTTTTAATTTGTCATTTCATTGGCATGTCTCAGTTCCATTATACACTTTTTTGACCTCTTCCAACAGTTCGTATTGGTCATACTGTTTACACAGTACCCCAGTGGCCTAAGACACTGGCCTCCTAAGCCATGGATTGAGAGTTCTAGTCTTTTCTTAAGTGTCTGAGAGAAGAGTGGCGCAGCGGAAGCGTGCTCGGCCCATAACAAAGAGGTCGATGGATGGAAACCATCCTCTGCTATACACTTTCTTTTTAGATTTAAAGTGCAAACAAAAAAATAAAAAATGTGTGGTTTCATGGTCATGTCTCATTGCCAATATACATTTTTTTTAACCTCTTCCAACAGTTCGTATAGGTCATACTGTTTACACAGTACCCCAGTGGCCTAAGACACTGGCCTCCTAAGCCATGGATTGTGAGTTCTAGTCTTTTCTTAAGTGGCTGAGAGCAGAGTGGCGCAGCGGAAGCGTGCTGGGCCCATAACCCAGAGGTCGATGGATCGAAACCATCCTCTGCTAAACAGATTCTTTTTAGATTTTAAGTGCAAACAAAAAATTTAAAAAATGTGTCGTTTCATGGGCATGTCTCAGTTCCATTAGACATTTTTTTGACCTCTTCCAACAGTTCGTATAGGTCATACTGTTTACACAGTACCCCAGTGGCCTAAGACACTGGCCTCCTAAGCCATGGATTGTGAGTTCTAGTCTTTTCTTAAGTGGCTGAGAGCAGAGTGGCGCAGCGGAAGCGTGCTGGGCCCATAACCCAGAGGTCGATGGATCGAAACCATCCTCTGCTAAACAGATTCTTTTTAGATTTTAAGTGCAAACAATTTTTTTTTTTATTTTATTTGTCATTTCATTGGCATGTCTCAGTTCCATTATACACTTTTTTGACCTCTTCCAACAGTTCGTATTGGTCATACTGTTTACACAGTACCCCAGTGGCCTAAGACACTGGCCTCCTAAGCCATGGATTGAGAGTTCTAGTCTTTTCTTAAGTGTCTGAGAGAAGAGTGGCGCAGCGGAAGCGTGCTGGGCCCATAACAAAGAGGTCGATGGATGGAAACCATCCTCTGCTATACACTTTCTTTTTAGATTTAAAGTGCAAACAAAAAAAATTTAAAAAATGTGTCGTTTCATGGTCATGTCTCATTGCCAATATACATTTTTTTAACCTCTTCCAACAGTTCGTATAGGTCATACTGTTTACACAGTACCCCAGTGGCCTAAGACACTGGCCTCCTAAGCCATGGATTGTGAGTTCTAGTCTTTTCTTAAGTGGCTGAGAGCAGAGTGGCGCAGCGGAAGCGTGCTGGGCCCATAACCCAGAGGTCGATGGATCGAAACCATCCTCTGCTAAACAGATTGTTTTTAGATTTCAAGTGCAAACAAAATATTTAAAAAATGTGTCATTTCATGGGCATGTCTCAGTTCCGTTAGACATTTTTTTGACCTCTTCCAACAGTTCGTATAGGTCATACTGTTTACACAGTACCCCAGTGGCCTAAGACACTGGCCTCCTAAGCCATGGATTGTGAGTTCTAGTCTTTTCTTAAGTGGCTGAGAGCAGAGTGGCGCAGCGGAAGCGTGCTGGGCCCATAACCCAGAGGTCGATGGATCGAAACCATCCTCTGCTAAACAGATTCTTTTTAGATTTTAAGTGCAAACAATTTTTTTTTTTTAATTTGTCATTTCATTGGCATGTCTCAGTTCCATTATACATTTTTTTGACCTCTTCCAACAGTTCGTATTGGTCATACTGTTTACACAGTACCCCAGTGGCCTAAGACACTGGCCTCCTAAGCCATGGATTGAGAGTTCTAGTCTTTTCTTAAGTGTCTGAGAGAAGAGTGGCGCAGCGGAAGCGTGCTGGGCCCATAACAAAGAGGTCGATGGATGGAAACCATCCTCTGCTATACACTTTCTTTTTAGATTTAAAGTGCAAACAAAAAAATTTAAAAAATGTGTCGTTTCATGGTCATGTCTCATTGCCAATATACATTTTTTTAACCTCTTCCAACAGTTCGTATAGGTCATACTGTTTACACAGTACCCCAGTGGCCTAAGACACTGGCCTCCTAAGCCATGGATTGTGAGTTCTAGTCTTTCTTAAGTGGCTGAGAGCAGAGTGGCGCAGCGGAAGCGTGCTGGGCCCATAACCCAGAGGTCGATGGATCGAAACCATCCTCTGCTAAACAGATTCTTTTTAGATTTTAAGTGCAAACAAAAATTTTTTAAATGTGTCGTTTCATGGGCATGTCTCAGTTCCATTAGACATTTTTTTGACCTCTTCCAACAGTTCGTATAGGTCATACTGTTTACACAGTACCCCAGTGGCCTAAGACACTGGCCTCCTAAGCCATGGATTGTGAGTTCTAGTCTTTTCTTAAGTGGCTGAGAGCAGAGTGGCGCAGCGGAAGCGTGCTGGGCCCATAACCCAGAGGTCGATGGATGGAACCATCCTCTGCTAAACATCTTCTTTTTAAAAATGAAAAGCAAACAGAAATGAGAAAGCTAAATTTCATTTGCGTCTCTCAGTGCTATCCAGTACACATTGTTTTTACTGCTTCTATCAGTTCGTACTGTTTGCAGTAGGTAAACAGTGCCCCAGTGGCCTAATGGATAAGGCACTGGCCTCCTAAGCCAGGGATTGTGGGTTCAAGTCCCATCTGGGGTGGATGGAAGTGGAGTGGTGGAAGCGTGCTTGATCGATCGAGACCATTCTCTGCTAAACAGTTTCTTTTTAGATTTTAAGTGCAAACAATTTTTTTTAAAAAATTTGTCATTTCATTGGCATGTCTCAGTTCCATTATACATTTTTTTGACCTCTTCCAACAGTTCGTATGGTCATACTGTTTACACAGTACCCCAGTGGCCTAAGACACTGGCCTCCTAAGCCATGGATTGTGAGTTCTAGTCTTTTCTTAAGTGGCTGAGAGCAGAGTGGCGCAGCGGAAGCGTGCTGGGCCCATAACCCAGAGGTCGATGGATCGAAACCATCCTCTGCTAAACAGATTCTTTTTAGATTTTAAGTGCAAACAATTTTTTAAAAAATTTGTCATTTCATGGGCATGTCTCAGTTCCATTAGACATTTTTTTGACCTCTTCCAACAGTTCGTATTGGTCATACTGTTTACACAGTACCCCAGTGGCCTAAGACACTGGCCTCCTAAGCCATGGATTGTGAGTTCTAGTCTTTTCTTAAGTGGCTGAGAGCAGAGTGGCGCAGCGGAAGCGTGCTGGGCCCATAACCCAGAGGTCGATGGATCGAAACCATCCTCTGCTAAACAGATTCTTTTTAGATTTTAAGTGCAAACAAAAAAATTTTTTTTTAATTTGTCATTTCATTGGCATGTCTCAGTTCCATTATACACTTTTTTGACCTCTTCCAACAGTTCGTATTGGTCATACTGTTTACACAGTACCCCAGTGGCCTAAGACACTGGCCTCCTAAGCCATGGATTGTGAGTTCTAGTCTTTTCTTAAGTGGCTGAGAGAAGAGTGGCGCAGCGGAAGCGTGCTGGGCCCATAACCCAGAGGTCGATGGATCGAAACCATCCTCTGCTAAACAGTTTCTTTTCAGATTTTAAGTGCAAACAAAAAATTTAAAAAATGTGTCGTTTCATGGCCATGTCTCATTGCCAATATACATTTTTTTAACCTCTTCCAACAGTTCGTATAGGTCATACTGTTTACACAGTACCCCAGTGGCCTAAGACACTGGCCTCCTAAGCCATGGAATGTGAGTTCTAGTCTTTTCTTAAGTGGCTGAGAGCAGAGTGGCGCAGCGGAAGCGTGCTGGGCCCATAACCCAGAGGTCGATGGATCGAAACCATCCTCTGCTAAACAGATTCTTTTTAGATTTTAAGTGCAAACAAAAAATTTAAAAAATGTGTCGTTTCATGGGCATGTCTCAGTTCCATTAGACATTTTTTTGACCTCTTCCAACAGTTCGTATAGGTCATACTGTTTACACAGTACCCCAGTGGCCTAAGACACTGGCCTCCTAAGCCATGGATTGTGAGTTCTAGTCTTTTCTTAAGTGGCTGAGAGCAGAGTGGCGCAGCGGAAGCGTGCTGGGCCCATAACAAAGAGGTCGATGGATGGAAACCATCCTCTGCTATACACTTTCTTTTTAGATTTAAAGTGCAAACAAAAAAAATAAAAAATGTGTCGTTTCATGGTCATGTCTCAGTGCCAATATACATTTTTTTTACCTCTTCCAACAGTTCGTATAGGTCATACTGTTTACACAGTACCCCAGTGGCCTAAGACACTGGCCTCCTAAGCCATGGATTGTGAGTTCTAGTCTTTTCTTAAGTGGCTGAGAGCAGAGTGGCGCAGCGGAAGCGTGCTGGGCCCATAACCCAGAGGTCGATGGATCGAAACCATCCTCTGCTAAACAGATTCTTTTTAGATTTTAAGTGCAAACAAAAAATTTAAAAAATGTGTCGTTTCATGGGCATGTCTCAGTTCCATTAGACATTTTTTTGACCTCTTCCAACAGTTCGTATAGGTCATACTGTTTACACAGTACCCCAGTGGCCTAAGACACTGGCCTCCTAAGCCATGGATTGTGAGTTCTAGTCTTTTCTTAAGTGGCTGAGAGCAGAGTGGCGCAGCGGAAGCGTGCTGGGCCCATAACCCAGAGGTCGATGGATCGAAACCATCCTCTGCTAAACAGATTCTTTTTAGATTTTAAGTGCAAACAAAAAATTTAAAAAATGTGTCGTTTCATGGGCATGTCTCAGTTCCATTAGACATTTTTTTGACCTCTTCCAACAGTTCGTATAGGTCATACTGTTTACACAGTACCCCAGTGGCCTAAGACACTGGCCTCCTAAGCCATGGATTGTGAGTTCTAGTCTTTTCTTAAGTGGCTGAGAGCAGAGTGGCGCAGCGGAAGCGTGCTGGGCCCATAACCCAGAGGTCGATGGATCGAAACCATCCTCTGCTAAACAGATTCTTTTTAGATTTTAAGTGCAAACAATTTTTTTTTTTAATTTGTCATTTCATTGGCATGTCTCAGTTCCATTATACACTTTTTTGACCTCTTCCAACAGTTCGTATTGGTCATACTGTTTACACAGTACCCCAGTGGCCTAAGACACTGGCCTCCTAAGCCATGGATTGAGAGTTCTAGTCTTTTCTTAAGTGTCTGAGAGAAGAGTGGCGCAGCGGAAGCGTGCTGGGCCCATAACAAAGAGGTCGATGGATGGAAACCATCCTCTGCTATACACTTTCTTTTTAGATTTAAAGTGCAAAAAAAAAAATTTAAAAAATGTGTCGTTTCATGGTCATGTCTCATTGCCAATATACATTTTTTTAACCTCTTCCAACAGTTCGTATAGGTCATGCTGTTTACACAGTACCCCAGTGGCCTAAGACACTGGCCTCCTAAGCCATGGATTGTGAGTTCTAGTCTTTTCTTAAGTGGCTGAGAGCAGAGTGGCGCAGCGGAAGCGTGCTGGGCCCTTAACCCAGAGGTCGATGGATCGAAACCATCCTCTGCTAAACAGATTCTTTTTAGATTTTAAGAGCAAACAAAAAATTTAAAAAATGTGTCGTTTCATGGGCATGTCTCAGTTCCATTATACACTTTTTTGACCTCTTCCAACAGTTCGTATTGGTCATACTGTTTACACAGTACCCCAGTGGCCTAAGACACTGGCCTCCTAAGCCATGGATTGTGAGTTCTAGTCTTTTCTTAAGTGGCTGAGAGCAGAGTGGCGCAGCGGAAGCGTGCTGGGCCCATAACCCAGAGGTCGATGGATGGAACCATCCGCTGCTAAACATCTTCTTTTTAAAAATGAAAAGCAAACAGAAATGAGAAAGCTAAATTTCATTTGCGTCTCTCAGTGCTATCCAGTACACATTGTTTTTACTGCTTCTATCAGTTCGTACTGTTTGCAGTAGGTAAACAGTGCCCCAGTGGCCTAATGGATAAGGCACTGGCCTCCTAAGCCAGGGATTGTGGGTTCAAGTCCCATCTGGGGTGGATGGAAGCGGAGTGGCACAGCGGAAGCGTGCTGGGCCCATAACCCAGAGGTTGATCGATCGAGACCATTCTATGCTAAACATTTTCTTTTCATTGGCATGTCTCAGTTCCATAATACACTTTTTTGACCTCTTCCAACAGTTCGCATTGGTCATACTGTTTACACAGTACCCCAGTGGCCTAAGACACTGGCCTCCTAAGCCATGGATTGTGAGTTCTAGTCTTTTCTTAAGTGGCTGAGAGCAGAGTGGCGCAGCGGAAGCGTGCTGGGCCCATAACCCAGAGGTCGATGGATCGAAACCATCCTCTGCTAAACAGATTCTTTTTAGATTTTAAGTGCAAACAATTTTTTTAAAAAATTTGTCATTTCATGGCATGTCTCAGTTCCATTAGACATTTTTTTGACCTCTTCCAACAGTTCGTATTGGTCATACTGTTTACACAGTACCCCAGTGGCCTAAGACACTGGCCTCCTAAGCCATGGATTGTGAGTTCTAGTCTTTTCTTAAGGGCTGAGAGAAGAGTGGCGCAGCGGAAGCGTGCTGGGCCCATAACCCAGAGGTCGATGGATGGAAACCATCCTCTGCTATACACTTTCTTTTTAGATTTAAAGTGCAAACAAAAAAAATAAAAAATTTGTCATTTCATTGGCATGTCTCAGTTCCATTATACACTTTTTTGACCTCTTCCAACAGTTCGTATTGGTCATACTGTTTACACAGTACCCCAGTGGCCTAAGACACTGGCCTCCTAAGCCATGGATTGAGAGTTCTAGTCTTTTCTTAAGTGTCTGAGAGAAGAGTGGCGCAGCGGAAGCGTGCTGGGCCCATAACCCAGAGGTCGATGGATAGAAACCATCCTCTGCTAAACAGTTTCTTTTCAGATTTTAAGTGCAAACAAAAAATTTAAAAAATGTGTCATTTCATGGCCATGTCTCATTGCCATATATACATTTTTTTAACCTCTTCCAACAGTTCGTATAGGTCATACTGTTTACACAGTACCCCAGTGGCCTAAGACACTGGCCTCCTAAGCCATGGATTGTGAGTTCTAGTCTTTTCTTAAGTGGCTGAGAGCAGAGTGGCGCAGCGGAAGCGTGCTGGGCCCATAACCCAGAGGTCGATGGATCGAAACCATCCTCTGCTAAACAGATTCACTTTAGATTTTAAGTGCAAACAAAACATTTAAAAAATTTGTCATTTCATGGGCATGTCTCAGTTCCATTAGACATTTTTTTGACCTCTTCCAACAGTTCGTATAGGTCATACTGTTTACACAGTACCCCAGTGGCCTAAGACACTGGCCTCCTAAGCCATGGATTGTGAGTTCTAGTCTTTTCTTAAGTGGCTGAGAGCAGAGTGGCGCAGCGGAAGCGTGCTGGGCCCATAACAAAGAGGTCGATGGATGGAAACCATCCTCTGCTATACACTTTCTTTTTAGATTTAAAGTGCAAACAAAAAAATTAAAAAATGTGTCGTTTCTTGGTCATGTCTCATTGCCAATATACATTTTTTTACCTCTTCCAACAGTTCGTATAGGTCATGCTGTTTACACAGTACCCCAGTGGCCTAAGACACTGGCCTCCTAAGCCATGGATTGTGAGTTCTAGTCTTTTCTTAAGTGGCTGAGAGCAGAGTGGCGCAGCGGAAGCGTGCTGGGCCCATAACCCAGAGGTCGATGGATCGAAACCATCCTCTGCTAAACAGATTCTTTTTAGATTTTAAGTGCAAACAAAAATTTTTTATTTGTCATTTCATGGGCATGTCTCAGTTCCATTAGACATTTTTTTGACCTCTTCCAACAGTTCGTATTGGTCATACTGTTTACACAGTACCCCAGTGGCCTAAGACACTGGCCTCCTAAGCCATGGATTGAGAGTTCTAGTCTTTTCTTAAGTGCCTGAGAGAAGAGTGGCGCAGCGGAAGCGTGCTGGGCCCATAACCCAGAGGTCGATGGATCGAAACCATCCTCTGCTAAAACAGATTCTTTTTAGATTTTAAGTGTAAACAATTATAATTATTTATTTGATTTATTATTTTTTTGGTCATTTCATTGGCATGTCTCAGTTCCATTATACACTTTTTTGAACTCTTCCAAAAGTTCGTATTGGTCATACTGTTTACACAGTACCCCAGTGGCCTAAGACACTGGCCTCCTAAGCCATGGATTGTGAGTTCTAGTCTTTCCTTAAGTGGCTGAGAGCAGAGTGGCGCAGCGGAAGCGTGCTGGGCCCATAACCCAGAGGTCAATGGATCGAAACCATCCTCTGCTAAACAGATTCTTTTTAGATTTTAAGTGCAAACAAAAAAATTAAAAAATGTGTCGTTTCATGGGCATGTCTCAGTTCCATTAGACATTTTTTTGACCTCTTCCAACAGTTCGTATAGGTCATACTGTTTACACAGTACCCCAGTGGCCTAAGACACTGGCCTCCTAAGCCATGGATTGAGAGTTCTAGTCTTTTCTTAAGTGGCTGAGAGCAGAGTGGCGCAGCGGAAGCGTGCTGGGCCCATAACCCAGAGGTCAATGGATCGAAACCATCCTCTGCTAAACAGATTCTTTTTAGATTTTAAGTGCAAACAAAAAAATTAAAAAATGTGTCTTTTCATGGGCATGTCTCAGTTCCATTAGACATTTTTTTGACCTCTTCCAACAGTTCGTATAGGTCATACTGTTTACACTGTACCCCAGTGGCCTAATACACTGGCCTCCTAAGCCATGGATTGTGAGTTCTAGTCTTTCCTTAAGTGGCTGAGAGCAGAGTGGCGCAGCGGAAGCGTGCTGGGCCCATAACCCAGAGGTCAATGGATCGAAACCATCCGCTGCTAAACATCTTCTTTTTAAAAATGAAAAGCAAACAGAAATGAGAAAGCTAAATTTCATTTGCGTCTCTCAGTGCTATCCAGTACACATTGTTTTTACTGCTTCTATCAGTTCGTACTGTTTGCAGTAGGTAAACAGTGCCCCAGTGGCCTAATGGATAAGGCACTGGCCTCCTAAGCCAGGGATTGTGGGTTCAAGTCCCATCTGGGGTGGATGGAAGCAGAGTGGCACAGCGGAAGCGTGCTAGGCCCACAACCCAGAGGTGATGGATCGAGAACCATCCTCTGCTAAACATTCTTTTTAGATTTTAAGTGCAAACAATTTTTTTTTTTTAATTTGTCATTTCATTGGCATGTCTCAGTTCCATTATACATTTTTTTGACCTCTTCCAACAGTTCGTATTGGTCATACTGTTTACACAGTACCCCAGTGGCCTAAGACACTGGCCTCCTAAGCCATGGATTGTGAGTTCTAGTCTTTTCTTAAGTGGCTGAGAGCAGAGTGGCGCAGCGGAAGCGTGCTGGGCCCATAACCCAGAGGTCGATGGATGGAAACCATCCTCTGCTAAACAGATTCTTTTTAGATTTTAAGTGCAAACAAAAAATTTAAAAAATGTGTCGTTTCATGGTCATGTCTCATTGCCAATATACATTTTTTTGACCTCTTCCAACAGTTCGTATAGGTCATACTGTTTACACAGTACCCCAGTGGCCTAAGACACTGGCCTCCTAAGCCATGGATTGTGAGTTCTAGTCTTTTCTTAAGTGGCTGAGAGCAGAGTGGTGCAGCGGAAGCGTGCTGGGCCTCATGGATCGAAACCATCCTCTGCTAAACAGTTTCTTTTTAGATTTTAAGTGCGAACAAAATGTGTCGTTTCATGGGCATGTCTCAGTGCCAATTTACATTTTTTTTCCACTTCCAACAGTTCGTATAGGTCATACTGTTGACACAGTACCCCAGTGGCCTAAGCCACTTGCCTCCTAAGCCATGGATTGTGAGTTCTAGTCTATTCTAAAGTGGCTGAGAGCAGAGAGGCAGAGCGGAAGCGTGCTAGGCCCATAACAAAGAGGTCGATGGATGGAAACCATTCTCTGCTATACACTTTCTTTTTAGATTTAAAGTGCAAACAAAAAAATTAAAAAATGTGTCGTTTCATGGGCATGTCTCATTGCCAATATACATTTTTTTTTACCTCTTCCCACAGTTCGTATAGGTCATACTGTTTACACAGTACCCCAGTGGCCTAAGACACTGGCCTCCTAAGCCATGGATTGCGAGTTCTAGTCTTTTCTGAAGTGGCTGAGAGCAGAGTGGCACAGCGGAAACGTGCTGGGCCCATAACCCAGAGGTCGATGGATCGAAACCATCCTCTGCTAAACAGATTCTTTTTAGATTTTAAGTGCAAACAAAAAAATTTTTTAAAAAATTTGTCATTTCATGGGCATGTCTCAGTTCCATTAGACATTTTTTTGACCTCTTCCAACAGTTCGTATTGGTCATACTGTTTACACAGTACCCCAGTGGCCTAAGACACTGGCCTCCTAAGCCATGGATTGTGAGTTCTAGTCTTTTCTTAAGTGGCTGAGAGCAGAGTGGCGCAGCGGAAGCGTGCTGGGCCCAGAGGTCGATGGATGGAAACCATCCTCTGCTAAACAGTATCTTTTCAGATTTTAAGTGCAAACAAAAAAATTTAAAAATGTGTCGTTTCATGGCCATGTCTCATTGCCAATATACATTTTTTTAACCTCTTCCAACAGTTCGTATAGGTCATACTGTTTACACAGTACCCCAGTGGCCTAAGACACTGGCCTCCTAAGCCATGGATTGTGAGTTCTAGTCTTTTCTTAAGTGGCTGAGAGCAGAGTGGCGCAGCGGAAGCATGCTGGGCCCATAACCCAGAGGTCGATGGATCGAAACCATCCTCTGCTAAACAGTTTCTTTTTAGATTTTAAGTGCGAACAAAATTTTAAAAAAATGTGTCGTTTCATGGGCATGTCTCAGTGCCAATATACATTTTTATTACCTCTTCCAACAGTTCGTATAGGTCATACTGTTTACACATTACCCCAGTGGCCTAAGACACTGGCCTCCTAAGCCATGGATTGTGAGTTCTAGTCTATTCTAAAGTGGCTGAGAGCAGAGAGGCACAGCGGAAGCGTGCTAGGCCCATAACCCAGAGGTCGATGGATCGAGACCATCCTCTGCTAAACAGTTTCGTTTTAGATTTTAAGTGCAAACAATTTTTTTTTTTTATTTGTCATTTCATTGGCATGTCTCAGTTCCATTATACACTTTTTTGACCTCTTCCAACAGTTCGTATTGGTCATACTGTTTACACAGTACCCCAGTGGCCTAAGACACTGGCCTCCTAAGCCATGGATTGAGAGTTCTAGTCTTTTCTTAAGTGTCTGAGAGAAGAGTGGCGCAGAGGAAGCGTGCTGGACCCATAACAAAGAGGTCGATGGATGGAAACCATCCTCTGCTATACACTTTCTTTTTAGATTTAAAGTGCAAACAAAAAAAATAAAAAATGTGTCGTTTCATGGGCATGTCTCAGTTCCATTAGACATTTTTTTTACCTCTTCCAACAGTTCGTATAGGTCATACTGTTTACACAGTACCCCAGTGGCCTAAGACACTGGCCTCCTAAGCCATGGATTGTGAGTTCTAGTCTTTTCTTAAGTGGCTGAGAGCAGAGTGGCACAGCGGAAGCGTGCTGGGCCCATAACCCAGAGGTCGATGGATCGAAACCATCCTCTGCTAAACAGATTCTTTTTAGATTTTAAGTGCAAACAAAACATTTAAAAAATGTGTCTTTTCATGGGCATGTCTCAGTTCCATTAGACATTTTTTTGACCTCTTCCAACAGTTCGTATTGGTCATACTGTTTACACAGTACCCCAGTGGCCTAAGACACTGGCCTCCTAAGCCATGGATTGTGAGTTCTAGTCTTTTCTTAAGTGGCTGAGAGCAGAGTGGCGCAGCGGAAGCGTGCTGGGCCCATAACCCAGAGGTCGATGGATGGAAACCATCCTCTGCTAAACACTTTCTTTTTAGATTTAAAGTGCAAACAAAAAAATTTAAAAAATGTGTCGTTTCATGGGCATGTCTCATTGCCAATATACATGTTTTTTTACCTCTTCCAACAGTTCGTATAGGTCATACTGTTTACACAGTACCCCAGTGACCTAAGACACTGGCCTCCTAAGCCATGGATTGTGAGTTCTAGTCTTTTCTTAAGTGGCAGAGAGTAGAGTGGTGCAGCGGAAGCATGCTGGCCCCCAGAGGTCGATGGATCGAAACCATCCTCTGCTAAACAGTTTCTTTTTAGATTTTAAGTGCAAATATTTTTTTTTTTAATTTGTCATTTCATTGGCATGTCTCAGTTCCATTATACACTTTTTTGAACTCTTCCAACAGTTCGTATTGGCCATACTGTTTACACAGTACCCCAGTGGCCTAAGACACTGGCCTCCTAAGCCATGGATTGTGAGTTCTAGTCTTTTTTTAAGTGGCTGAGAGCAGAGTGGCACAGCGGAAGCGTGCTGGGCCCATAACCCAGAGGTCGATGGATGGAAACCATCCTCTGCTAAACAGTTTCTTTTCAGATTTTAAGTGCAAACAAAAAATTTACAAAATGTGTCGTTTCATGTGCATGTCTCAGTTCCATTAGACATTTTTTTGACCTCTTCCAACAGTTCGTATTGGTCATACTGTTTACACAGTACCCCAGTGGCCTAATACACTGGCCTCCTAAGCCATGGATTGAGAGTTCTAGTCTTTTCTTAAGTGTCTGAGAGAAGAGTGGCGCAGCGGAAGCGTGCTGGGCCCATAACAAAGAGGTCGATGGATGGAAACCATCCTCTGCTATACACTTTCTTTTTAGATTTAAAGTGCAAACAAAAAAAATAAAAAATGTGTCGTTTCATGGTCATGTCTCATTGTCAATATATATATTTTTTTACCTCTTCCAACAGTTCGTATAGGTCATGCTGTTTACACAGTACCCCAGTGGCCTAAGACACTGGCCTCCTAAGCCATGGATTGTGAGTTCTAGTCTTTTCTTAAGTGGCTGAGAGCAGAGTGGTGCAGCGGAAGCGTGCTGGGCCCATAACCCAGAGGTCGATGGATCGAAACCATACTCTGCTAAACAGATTCTTTTTAGATTTTAAGTGCAAACAATTTTTTATTTTTAAATTTGTCATTTCATGGGCATGTCTCAGTTCCATTAGACATTTTTTTGACCTCTTCCAACAGTTCGTATTGGTCATACTGTTTACACAGTACCCCAGTGGCCTAAGACACTGGCCTCCTAAGCCATGGATTGTGAGTTCTAGTCTTTTCTTAAGTGGCTGAGAGCAGAGTGGCGCAGCGGAAGCGTGCTGGGCCCATAACCCAGAGGTCGATGGATCGAAACCATCCTCTGCTAAACAGATTCTTTTTAGATTTTAAGTGCAAACAAAAAATTTGAAAAATTTTTTTGGTCATTTCATTGGCATGTCTCACTTCCATTATACACTTTTTGACCTCTTCCAACAGTTCGTATTGGTCATACTGTTTACACAGT
>NC_088217.1:77436237-77563737 GCF_036934945.1 Oncorhynchus masou masou | reverse complement strand
GTGGCCTAAGACACTGGCCTCCTAAGCCATGGATCGTGAGTTCTAGTCTTTCTTAAGTGGCAGAGAGTAGAGTGGTGCAGCGGAAGCATGCTGGCCCCAGAGGTCGGTGGATCGAAACCATCCTCTGCTAAACAGTTTCTTTTTAGATTTTAAGTGCGAACAAAATTTTTAAAAAATGTGTTGTTTCATGGGCATGTCTCAGTGCCAATTTACATTTTTTTTACCACTTCCAACAGTTCGTATAGGTCATACTGTTGACACAGTACCCCAGTGGCCTAAGCCACTTGCCTCCTAAGCCATGGATTGTGAGTTCTAATCTATTCTAAAGTGGCTGAGAGCAGAGAGGCACAGCGGAAGCGTGCTAGGCCCATAACCCAGAGGTCGATGGATCGAGACCATCCTCTGCTAAACAGTTTCGTTTTAGATTTTAAGTGCAAACAATTTTTAATTTTTTTATTTGTCATTTCATTGGCATGTCTCAGTTCCATTATACACTTTTTTGACCTCTTCCAACAGTTCGTATTGGTCATACTGTTTACACAGTACCCCAGTGGCCTAAGACACTGGCCTCCTAAGCCATGGATTGAGAGTTCTTTTCTTTTCTTGAGTGTCTGATAGAAGAGTGGTGCAGAGGAAGTGTGCTGGGCCCATAACAAAGAGGTCGATGGATGGAAACCATCCTCTGCTATACACATTCTTTTTAGATTTAAAGTGCAAACAAAAAAATTAAAAAATGTGTCGTTTCATGGGCATGTCTCATTGCCAATATACATTTTTTTTACCTCTTCCCACAGTTCGTATAGGTCATACTGTTTACACAGTACCCCAGTGGCCTAAGACACTGGCCCCCTAAGCCATGGATTGCGAGTTCTAGTCTTCTCTGAAATGACTGAGAGCAGTGTGGCACAGCGGAAACGTGCTGGGCCAATAACCCAGAGGTCGATGGATCGAAACCATCCTCTGCTAAACCGATTCTTTTTAGATTTTAAGTGCAAACAAAAAATTTAAAAAATGTTTCTTTTCATGGTCATGTCTCAGTTCCATTAGACATTTTTTTGACCTCTTCCAACAGTTCGTATTGGTCATACTGTTTACACAGTACCCCAGTGGCCTAATACACTGGCCTCCTAAGCCATGGATTGTGAGTTCTAGTCTTTTCTTAAGTGGCTGAGAGCAGAGTGGCGCAGCGGAAGCGTGCTGGGCCCATAACCCAGAGGTCGATGGATGGAAACCATTCTCTGCTATACACTTTCTTTTTAGATTTAAAGTGCAAACAAAAAAATTAAAAAATGTGTCGTTTCATGGGCATGTCTCATTGCCAATATACATGTTTTTTTACCTCTTCCAACAGTTTGTATAGGTCATGCTGTTTACACAGTACCCCAGTGACCCAAGACACTGGCCTCCTAAGCCATGGATTGTGAGTTCTAGTCTTTTCTTAAGTGGCAGAGAGTAGAGTGGTGCAGCGGAAGCATGCTGGCCCCAGAGGTCGGTGGATCGAAACCATCCTCTGCTAAACAGTTTCTTTTTAGATTTTAAGTGCAAATATTATTTTTTTTAATTTGTCATTTCATTGGCATGTCTCAGTTCCATTATACACTTTTTTGAACTCTTCCAACAGTTCGTATTGGCCATACTGTTTACACAGTACCCCAGTGGCCTAAGACACTGGCCTCCTAAGCCATGGATTGTGAGTTCTAGTCTTTTTTTAAGTGGCTGAGAGCAGAGTGGCACAGCGGAAGCGTGCTGGGCCCATAACCCAGAGGTCGATGGATGGAAACCATCCTCTGCTAAACAGTTTCTTTTCAGATTTT
The DNA here is from genome assembly GCF_036934945.1 of Oncorhynchus masou masou. Taxonomy (NCBI): domain Eukaryota; kingdom Metazoa; phylum Chordata; class Actinopteri; order Salmoniformes; family Salmonidae; genus Oncorhynchus; species Oncorhynchus masou. The sequence goes on along the minus strand of NC_088217.1, from coordinate 77,561,923 downwards.
AAGTGCAAACAAAAAATTTAAAAATGTGTCGTTTCATGGCATGTCTCAGTTCCATTAGACATTTTTTTGACCTCTTCCAACAGTTCGTATTGGTCATACTGTTTACACAGTACCCCAGTGGCCTAAGACACTGGCCTCCTAAGCCATGGATTGAGAGTTCTAGTCTTTTCTTAAGTGTCTGAGAGAAGAGTGGCGCAGCGGAAGCGTGCTGGGCCCATAACAAAGAGGTCGATGGATGGAAACCATCCTCTGCTATACACTTTCTTTTTAGATTTAAAGTGCAAACAAAAAAATTTTAAAAAATGTGTCATTTCATGGTCATGTCTCATTGCCATATATATATTTTTTTACCTCTTCCAACAGTTCGTATAGGTCATGCTGTTTACACAGTACCCCAGTGGCCTAAGACACTGGCCTCCTAAGCCATGGATTGTGAGTTCTAGTCTTTTCTTAAGTGGCTGAGAGCAGAGTGGCGCAGCGGAAGCGTGCTGGGCCCATAACCCAGAGGTCGATGGATCGAAACCATCCTCTGCTAAACAGTTTCTTTTCAGATTTTAAGTGCAAACAAAAAATTTACAAAATGTGTCGTTTCATGGCCATGTCTCATTGCCAATATACCTTTTTTTTAACCTCTTCCAACAGTTCGTATAGGTCATGCTGTTTACACAGTACCCCAGTGGCCTAAGACACTGGCCTCTTAAGCCATGGATTGCGAGTTCTAGTCTTTTCTGAAGTGGCTGAGAGCAGAGTGGCACAGCGGAAACGTGCTGGGCCCATAACCCAGAGGTCGATGGATCTGAACCATCCGCTGCTAAACATCTTCTTTTTAAAAATGAAAAGCAAACAGAAATGAGAAAGCTAAATTTCATTTGCGTCTCTCAGTGCTATCCAGTACACATTGTTTTTACTGCTTCTATCAGTTCGTACTGTTTGCAGTAGGTAAACAGTGCCCCAGTGGCCTAATGGATAAGGCACTGGCCTCCTAAGCCAGGGATTGTGGGTTCAAGTCCCATCTGGGGTGGATGGAAGCAGAGTGGCACAGCGGAAGCGTGCTAGGCCCACAACCCAGAGGTCGATGGATCGAGAACATCCTCTGCTAAACCGTTTCTTTTTAGATTTTAAGTGCAAACAATTTTTTTTTTTACATTTGTCATTTCATTGGCATGTCTCAGTTCCATTATACACTTTTTTGACCTCTTCCAACAGTTCGTATTGGTCATACTGTTTACACAGTACCCCAGTGGCCTAAGACACTGGCCTCCTAAGCCATGGATTGAGAGTTCTGGTCTTTACTTAAGTGTCTGAGAGAAGAGTGGCGCAGCGGAAGCGTGCTGGGCCCATAACAAAGAGGTCGATGGATGGAAACCAGCCTCTGCTATACACTTTCTTTTTAGATTTAAAGTGCAAACAAAAAAATTAAAAAATGTGTCGTTTCATGGGCATGTCTCATTGCCAATATACATTTTTTTTTATCTCTTCCAACAGTTCGTATAGGTCATGCTGTTTACACAGTACCCCAGTGGCCTAAGACACTGGCTTCCTAAGCCATGGATTGTGAGTTCTAGTCTTTTCTTAAGTGGTTGAGAGCAGAGTGGCGCAGCGGAAGCGTGCTGGGCCCATAACCCAGAGGTCGATGGATGGAAACCATCCTCTGCTAAACAGATTCTTTTCAGATTTTAAGTGCAAACAAAAAATTTAAAAAATGTGTCGTTTCATGGCCATGTCTCATTGCCAAAATACATTTTTTTGACCTCTTCCAACAGTTCGTATAGGTCATACTGTTTACACGGTACCCCAGTGGCCTAAGACACTGGCCTCCTAAGCCATGGATTGTGAGTGGTAGTCTTTTCTTAAGTGGCAGAGAGTAGAGTGGTGCAGCGGAAGCATGCTGGCCCCAGAGGTCGGTGGATCGAAACCATCCTCTGCTAAACAGTTTCTTTTTAGATTTTAAGTGCGAACAAAATTTTTTAAAAATGTGTCGTTTCATGGGCATGTCTCAGTGCCAATTTACATTTTTTTTTACCTCTTCCAACAGTTCGTATAGGTCATGCTGTTTACACAGTACCCCAGTGGCCCAAGACACTGGCCTCCTAAGCCATGGATTGTGAGTTCTAGTCTTTTCTTAAGTGGTTGAGAGCAGAGTGGCGCAGCGGAAGCGTGCTGGGCCCATAACCCAGAGGTCGATGGATGGAAACCATCCTCTGCTAAACAGTTTCTTTTCAGATTTTAAGTGCAAACAAAAAAATTTAAAAATGTGTCGTTTCATGGGCATGTCTCAGTTCCATTAGACATTTTTTTGACCTCTTCCAACAGTTCGTATTGGTCATACTGTTTACACAGTACCCCAGTGGCCTAATACACTGGCCTCCTAAGCCATGGATTGTGAGTTCTAGTCTTTTCTTAAGTGTCTGAGAGAAGAGTGGCGCAGCGGAAGCGTGCTGGGCCCATAACAAAGAGGTCGATGGATGGAAACCATCCTCTGCTATACACTTTCTTTTTAGATTTAAAGTGCAAACAAAAAAATAAAAAAATGTGTCGTTTCATGGGCATGTCTCATTGCCAATATACATTTTTTTTTACCTCTTCCAACAGTTCGTATAGGTCATACTGTTGACACAGTACCCCAGTGGCCTAAGACACTGGCCTCCTAAGCCATGGATTGCGAGTTCTAGTCTTTTCTGAAATGACTGAGAGCAGAGTTGCACAGCGGAAACGTGCTGGTTCAATAACCCAGAGGTCGATGGATGGAAACCATCCTCTGCTAAACAGTTTCTTTTTAGATTTTAAGTGCAAACAAAACATTTTAAAAAATGTGTCTTTTCATGTTCATGTCTCAGTTCCATTAGACATTTTTTTGACCTCTTCCAACAGTTCGTATAGGTCATACTGTTTGCACTGTACCCCAGTGGCCTAAGACACTGGCCTCCTAAGCCATGGATTGTGAGTTCTAGTCTTTTCTTAAGTGGCTGAGAGCAGAGTGGCGCAGCGGAAGCATGCCGGGCCCATAACCCAGAGGGCGATGGATGGAAACCATCCTCTGCTATACACTTTCTTTTTAGATTTAAAGTGCAAACAAAAAAATTAAAAAATGTGTCGTTTCATGGGCATGTCTCATTGCCAATATACATTTTTTTTTACCTCTTCCAACAGTTCGTATTGGTCATACTGTTTACACAGTACCCCAGTGGCCTAAGACACTGGCCTCCTAAGCCATGGATTGAGAGTTCTGGTCTTTACTTAAGTGTCTGAGAGAAGAGTGGCGCAGCGCAAGCGTGCTGGGCCCATAACAAAGAGGTCGATGGATGGAAACCATTCTCTGCTATACACTTTCTTTTTAGATTTAAAGTGCAAACATAAAAATTAAAAAATGTGTCGTTACATGGGCATGTGTAATGGCCATGTCTCATTGCCAATATACATTTTTTTTTTACCTCTTCCAACAGTTCGTATTGGTCATACTGTTTACACAGTACCCCAGTGGCCTAATATACTGGCCTCCTAAGCCATGTATTGCGAGTTCTAGTCTTTTCTTAAGTGGCTGAGAGCAGAGTGGCGCAGCGGAGGCGTGCTGGGCCCATAACCCAGAGGTCGATGGATGGAAACCAACCTCTGCTAAACAGTTTCTTTTCAGATTTTAAGTGCAAACAAAAAATTTTAAAAATGTGTCGTTTCATGGGCATGTCTCAGTGCCAATTTACATTTTTTTTACCACTTCCAACAGTTCGTATAGGTCATACTGTTTACACAGTACCCCATTGGCCAAAGACACTGGCCTCCTAAGCCATGGATTGTGAGTTCTAGTCTTTTCTTAAGTGGCTGAGAGCAGAGTGGCGCAGCGGAAGCGTGCTGGGCCCATAACCCAGAGGTCGATGGATCAAAACCATCCTCTGCTAAAAGGTTTCATTTTAGATTTTAAGTGCGAACAAATTTTTTTTTTAAATTGTCGTTTCATGGGCATGTCTCAGTTCCAACAGTTTCTTTTTAGATTTTAAGTGCGAACAAATTTTTTTTTTAAATTGTCATTTCATGGGCATGTCTCAGTGCCAATATACATTTTTTTTTAACTCTTCCAACAGTTTTTATAGGACATACTGTTTACACAGTACCCCAGTGGCTTTAGACACTGGCTTCCTAAGCCATGGATTGTGAGTTCTAGTCTTTTCTTAAGTGGCTGAGAGCAGAGTGGAGCAGCGGAAGTGTGCTGGGTCCAGAACCCAGAGGTCGATGGATCAAAACCATCCTCTGCTAAACAGTTTCTTTTTAGATTTTAAGTGCAAACAAAACATTTAAAAAATGTGTCATTTCATGGGCATGTCTCAGTGCCAATATACATTTTTTTTTAACTCTTCCAACAGTTTTTATAGGACATACTGTTTACACAGTACCCCAGTGGCTTTAGACACTGGCTTCCTAAGCCATGGATTGTGAGTTCTAGTCTTTTCTTAATTGTCTGAGAGCAGAGTGGCGCAGCGGAAGCGTGCTGGGCCCTTAACCCAGAGGTCGATGGATTGAAACCATCCTCTGCAAAACAGTTTGTTTTTAAAAATGAAACGCAAACAAAAATGAGAAAGCAAAATTTCATTTGCGTCTCTCAGTGCTATCCAGTACACATTGTTTTTACTGCTTCTATCAGTTAGTACTGTTTGCAGAAGGTAAACAGTCCCCCAGTGGCCTAATGGATAAGGCACTGGCTTCCTAAGCTAGGTATTGTGGGTTCAAGTCCCATCTGGGGTGTATGTAAGCAGATTTGCGCAGTGGAAGTATGCTGGGCCCATAACCCAGAGGTCGATGGATCGAAACGACTCTCTGCTAAACAGTGTCTTTTTAGATTTTAAGTGCGAACAAAATTTTTACAAAATATGTCGTTTCATGGGCATGTCTCAGTGCCAATAAACAGTATTTTTTACTTCTTCCAACAGTTTGTATAGTTCATACTGTTTACACAGTACCCCTGTGGCCTAAGACACTGGCCTCCTAAGCCATGGATTGTGAGTTCTAGTCTTTTCTTAAGTGGCTGAGAGCAGAGTGGCGCAGTGGAGGCGTGCAGGGCTCATTACCCAGAGGTCGATGCATTGAAACCGCCCTCTGCTAAACAGTTTCTTTTTAGATTTTAAGTGCAAACAAAACATTTAAAAAATGTGTCATTTCATGGGCATGTCTCATTGCCAATATACATTTTTTTTACGTCTTCCAGCAGTTCGTATAGGTCATACTGTTTACACAGTACCCAAGTGGCCTAAGACACTGGCCTCCTAAGCCATGGATTGTGAGTTCTAGTCTTTTCTTAAGAAGCTTAGAGCAGACTGGCTCAGTGGAAGCGTGCAGGGCCCATAACCCAGAGGTCAATGCATTGAAACCATCCTCTGCTGAACACTTTCTTTTTAGATTTTAAGTGCAAACAAAACATTTAAAAAACGTGTCATTTCATGGGCATGTCTCATTGCGAATATACATTTTTTTTTACGTCTTCCAACAGTTCGTATAGGTCATACTGTTTACACAGTACCCCATTGGCCAAAGACACTGGCCTCCTAAGCCATGGATTGTGAGTTCTAGTCTTTTCTTAAGTGGCTGAGAGCAGAGTGGCGCAGCGGAAGCGTGCTGGGCCCTTGACCCAGAGGTCGATGGATCAAAACCATCCTCTGCTAAACGGTTTCTTTTTAGATTTTAAGTGCGAACAAAAATTTTTTTTAAATTGTCGTTTCATGGGCATGTCTCAGTTCCAACAGTTTCTTTTTAGATTTTAAGTGCAAACAACATTTTTTTTTAAATTGTCATTTCATGGGCATGTCTCAGTGGCAATATACATTTTTTTTACCTCTTCCAACATTTTTTATAGGTCATACTGTTTACACAGTACCCAAGTGAACTTTGCACTTACAATTTGAAAAGAAACTGTATGGCAGTGGATGGTTTCGATCCATCTACCTCTTGGTTATGGGCCCCGCACGCTTCCGCTGCGCAACTCTGCTCTCATCCACGTAAGAAAAGACTAGAACTCACAATACATGGCTTTGGAGGCCAGTGTCTTCGGCCATTGGGGTACTGTGTAAACAGTATGACCTATACAAACTGTTGGAAGAGGTCAACAGAATGTATAATGGAACTGAGACATGCCCATGAAACGACACATTTTTTTTAATTTTTGTTTGCACTTAAAATCTGAAAAGAAATTGTTTAGCAGAGGATGGGTTCCATTCATAGACCTCTGGGTTATGGGCCCAGCACGCTTCCGCTGGGCCACTCTGCTTCCTTAAACCCCAGATGGGACTTAAACCCACAATTCCTGGCTTAGGAGGCCAGTGTCTTAGGCCACTGGGGTACTGTGTAAACAGTATGACCAATACGAACTGTTGGAAGAGGTCAAAAAAATGTATAATGGAACTGAGAAATGCCCATGAAACGACACATTTTTTAAATTCTTTGTTTGCACTTAAAATCTAAAAAGAAACTTTTTAGCAGAGGATGGTTTCGATCCATAGACCCCTGGGTTATGGGCCCAGCACACTTCCGCTGCGCCACTCTGCTCTCAGCCACTTAAGAAAAGACTAGAACTCACAATCCATGGCTTAGGAGGCCAGTGTCTTAGGCCACTGGGGTACTGTGTAAACAGTATGACCTATATGAACTGTTGGAAGAGGTCAGAAAAATGTATAATGGAACTGAGACATGCCCATGAAGCGACACATTTTTTAAAATTTCTGTTTGCACTTAAAATCTAAAAAGAAACTGTTTAGCAGCGGATGGTTTCGATCCATCGAACGCTGGGTTATGGGCCTAGCACGCTTCCGCTGCACCACTCTGCTTCCTTCCACCCCAGATGGGACTTGAACCCACAATCCCTGGCTTAGGAGGCCAGTGTCTAAGGCCACTGGGGTACTGTGTAAACAGTATGACAAATACGAACTGTTGGAAGACGTCAAAAAAATGTATAATGGAACTGAGACATGCCCATGAAACGACACATTTGAAAAAAAAATTGATTGCACTTAAAATCTAAAAAGAAACTGTTTAGCAGAGCATGGTTTCCATCAATCGACCCCTGGGTTATGGGCCCAGCACGCTTACGCTGTGCCACTCTGCTTCCTTCCTCCACAGATGGGACTTGAACCCACAATCCCTAGCTTAGGAGGCCAGGATCGAAACCATCCTCTGCTCACCAGTTTTTTTTAAACAAAGTGCAATTATGAAATCTTAAGTTCATGTGCATGTCTCAGTGCCTTCCATTATACATTTTTTTACTGCTTCTATCAGTTCGTATAGGTCAAACTGAGGATGGAACTTTCTCAGAGGAACCCCTCCTCTCCTGTAAAACGTGTCAATATCAGCGGAACCCTTCCTCTCCTGTAAATCTAGTCAAAATCAGTGCATCCCCTCCTCACCTGTAAAACTACTTAATCACAGTGGGTCTCCTCCTCTCCTGTAAAACTAGTTAATCACAGTGGAACCCCTCCTCTCCTGTAAAACTAGTTAATCACAGTGGGTCTCCTACCCTCCTATATAACTAGTTAATCACAGTGGATCCCCACTTGTCCTGTAATACTCGTTTATCACAGTGGATCCCCTCCTCTCCTGTAAAACTAGTTAATAAACAGTGGATTGCCTCCTCTCCTGTAATACTAGTTAATAAACAGTGGATCCCCTCCTCTCCTGTAAAATGTGCCAATAACAGTGGATCCCCTCCTCTCCTGTAAAATGTGTCAATAACAGCGGATCCCCTCCTCTCCTGTAAAATGTGTCATTAACAGTGGATCCCCTCCTCTCCAGTAAAACTAGTCAATAACAGTGGATTCCGTCCTCTCCTGTGAAACTAGTTAAAACCTGTTGAGGATAGGGGGCAATATTGTCACTTTGGATGAATTGCGTACCCATAGTGAACTGCATCAAACTCTGTCCTAAATTGCTAATATATGCATATTATTATTACTATTGGATAGAACCCACTCTGAAGTTTCTAAAACTGATGGAATTATGTCTGTGAGTATAACAGAACTCATAGGGCAGGCAATCTTCCAAACAAGTTTTGAAATTCTGAAAGTTGGGGAAACTTTGAAGTCATCGCCCCCTCCCTTCCCAACAAGTTATGGATCTGGAAACACTTCCTACGCCTTCCACTAGATGTCCTCATTCAGTAGAAAGTGTAATGGAGCATTTGCTGTGAACTTTGACCTAATGGGAGGGAAAATAGTCGGTGTCGCAAGAGAATGCCATTTTGCTGTGGCACATTTCTCTGTGAGTGCTACGGCTGTTCCAATCAGCCCCAGATGAAAACGAATGATCCGGTTGGAACTTTATTGGATATATATGATTATAACATCCTGAAGATTGATTCTGTACTTAGTTTGACCAGTTTTTCCGACCTGGAATATATCTTTTGGAAGTTTTCATGCGAGTTATCCTGGACCAGAAGTCAGTTTTTGGGCACATGAGCTGAAAGTGATAGCAAATGCTGCTACTTGGACACTAGTATTGGACAGTATGGAACAAAACGATTTATTGTGGAACTTGGGCTCCTTGCACTACATTCTGATGAAAGATCATCAAAGGTAAGGGAATATTTATGTTGTAATTTTGTATTTCTGTTGACTCCAACATGGCGGAGAAATATTGTTACGTCTGAGCGCCGTCTCAGATTATTGCAATGTTAGGCTTTTTCTGTAACGTTTAAAAAAAATCTGGCACAGCGGTTGCATTAAGAACCAGTTTATCTTTAGTTATATGTAGAGCATGCATCTTTAGTCAAAGTTTATGATGAGTATTTCTGTTATCTGGCGTAGCTTTCTATAATTCCTCAGGATATTTTGGAGGAATTTCTGAACATGGCATCAATGTAAACCGAGATTTGTGGATATAAAATGCATATTATCGAACAAAACATAAATGTACTGTGTAACATGTCATATGACTGTCATCTGATGAAGATTTTCAAGAGGTTAGTGATTGATTTTATTTCTAATCCTGCTTTTGTGATTTTATCTTTGGCTGGAAAAAATGGCTACGTTTTTTCTTTGGTTTGGTGGTTGTTGAAGGAATTCTAAATTCCTCTGTATTATTTCCCAATCAGAATTAAATACTCTGTCAATGCATTCAAAGGGTTTTTAAGACCCTAATAGTTTATAAGAATGGACAGAGCCCCGGTCAGGTAACAGCATTTAATTCAAGAGTACTGGTTACATACACATTTTTCCACAGGTTATAAACTGAAAATGACGTCAGCGTTTTCTAAATGTTCTATCTCTTCATGACACGGGTAGAGAGGCCCTATAGTTCTCGAGTTTTCCCTCCTCGCCTGATGCCAAGGTCAGTCAGTCAGTGTAAATCAGCATTCTAGACAGTCTGGAGATAGTTCATTCATTTGTACAAAGGAACAGAACATCATTGTTACTAAACTCCTGACTATATTATATACAATTGGGAATGGGAGCAAGAGAGAGAATTCATTATGTACAGTACATAATAGCATTTGGACGAGTCAGTCCTGATTGAAATGTATACATAATTAGTCATCATTGATAAAAATTCCCTTAACAGTGGTGGTCTAACATAAATATATGTTGTGTTTTCGCTGTAAAACATTTTAATAATCTGACATGATGGGTATATGAACAAGGTGTTTATCTTTCATTTGAGGTATTGGACTTGTTAATGTGTGGAAGTTAAATATTTCAAAGGATTTTTTTGCATTCCCTGCGCCACCTTTTCAGCTGGAGGGGGGGTGGAGTTCCCTGAGGGGAACACCTCGCCTCAACAGGTTTTAATTACAGTGGGTTTCCTGCTCTCTTGTAAAACAATTTGGTCTGAGGGATTTTTTAAAATTATTATAAAGAATTTAAGAAAAAACTAAATACATAAACTTCTTTAACTTTATTAAAACTTGTAATGTAATTGTAATGTTTGTAATGTTGTAATGTTTTAATTACAGTGTACCAACTTCTGAGGGAACACACTCTTATGTTAAAAAACAGTAAACTTTGTTAACATATGATTCATGTTTTCAGTACAGTGTAACAGGTATTGTAAATAGCCATGTGTTCATGGGTGGGATAAAACCATGTCTCAAGAAACGTCAGAAAATGTTGTTTCTGGTGTCCTTTGACAGCTCTTTGGTCTTGGCCATAGTGGAGTTTGGAGTGTGACTGTTTGAGGTTGTGGACAGGTGTCTTTTATACTGATAACAAGTTCAAACAGGTGCCATTAATACAGGTAACGAGTGGAGGACAGAGGAGCCTCTTAAAGAAGAAGTTACAGGTCTGTGAGAGCCAGAAATCCTGCTTTTTTGTAGGTGACCAAATACTTATTTTCCATCATAATTTGCAAATTAATTAATTAAAAATCCTACAATGTGATTTTCTGGATTTTTTTTTCTAATTTTGTCTGTCATAGTTAAAGTGTACTTATGATGAAAATTACAGGCCTCTCATCTTTTTAAGTGGGAGAACTTGCACAATTGGTGGCTGACTAAATACTTTTTTGCCCCACTGTATGTTGTGGCAAACAGAATATAGCCCTATTTGGTCTAAGACCAAGTCCATATTATGACAAGAACAACTCCAATTAGCAAAGAGAAACGACAGTCCATCATTACTTTGAGACATGAAGGTCAGTCAATCTGGAACATTTCAAGAACTTTGAAAGTTTCATGAAGTGCAGTCGCAAAAACCATCAAGCGCAATGATGAAACTGGCTCTCATGAGGACCGCCACAGGATTGGTAGACCTAGAGTTACCTCTGCTGCAGAGGATAAGTTCATTAGTTACCAGCCTCAGAAATTACAGCCCAAATAAATGTTTCACAGAGTTCAAGTAACAGACACATCTCAACATCAGCTATCCAGAGGAGTCAGGCCTTCATGGTCGAATTACTGCAACGAAACCACTACTTAAGGACACCAATAAGAAGGAGAGACTTGCTTGGGCCAAGAATCATGAGCAAGGGACATTAGACCGGTGGAAGTCTGTCCTTTGGTCTGACGAGTCCAAATTTGAGATGTTTGGTTCCAACCACCATGTCTTTGTGTGACGCAGAGTAGGTGAATGGATTATCTCTACATGTGTGGTTCCCACCGTGAAGCATGGAGGAGGAGGTGTGAAGATGTAGGTGTGCTTTGCTGGTGATACTGTCAGTGATTTATTTTAGAATTCAAGGCACACTTAACCAGCATGGCTACCATAGCATTCTGCAGCGATACGCCATCTCATCTGGTTTGCGCTTAGTGGGATTATCATTTGTTTTTCAACAGGACAATAACCCAACACACCTCCAGGCTGTGTAAAGGCAATTTGAACAGGAAGGAGAGTGATGGAGTGCTGCATCAGATGACCTGGCCTCCACAATCACCCGAACTCAACCCAATTGAGATGGTTTGGGATGAGTTGGAGTGCAGAGTCAAGGAAATACAGCCAACAAGTGCTCAGCATATGTGGGAACTCCTTCAAGACTGTTGGAAAAGCATTCAAGGTGAAGCTGATTCAGAGAATGCCAAGAGTGTGCAAAGATGTCTTCAAGGAAAAGGGTGGCACATTTGAAGAATCTCAAATATAAAATATATATATATCTGTTTAACACTTTTGTGGTTACTACATGGTTTCATATGTGTTATTTCATCGTTTTGAGGTCTTCACCATTATACAATGTAGAAAATAGTAACAATAAAGAAAAACCCTTGAATGAGTAAGTGTGTCCAAACTTTTGACTGGTACTATACTGTATATACAGTACACTACCATTCAAAAGTTTGGGGTCGCTTAGAAAAATCCTTGTTTTGAAAGAAAAGCATTTTTTTGTCCTTTAAAATAACATCAAATTGATCATAAATACAGTGTAGACATTGTTAATGTTGTAAATGACTTTTGTAGCTGGAAACAGTAGATTGTCAGACTGGGTGTGCAACTGGTCAACTGGAGTCAGGTGCAGGAGAGCAGAGATGAGTGAACAGGCACACTTTAATTGGCAGAAGCAAATTAGTCGGACTCAAGTGTCACAAAACTCCAGCCAAATGCAAATGTGAAAAGCACACTAGTCACACAAATAATGTACAACAATACAATACTACGAGTTCAAACAATACCTGGAAAAAAACAGCCTGCCACTTCACACAATAAACGTAGCAAACAATTACACACACAGATATGGGGGGAACAGAGGATAATATACACGTAGAGTGATGAGGGGATGTAAAACAGGTGTGCGGGAAAACAAGACAAAACGAATGGAAAATCAAAGGTGGAGTGGCGATGGTTAGAAAACCGGTGACGTCGACCGCCGAGCGCCTCCCAAACAAGGAGAGGAGCCGACTTCGGCGGGAGTCGTGACACAGATTTTGAATGGTATATCTACATAGGCGTACAGAGGCCCATTATCAGCAACCATCACTCCTGTGTTCCAATAGCACGTTGTGTTATAATTTTAAAAGGCTAATTGATCATTAGAAAACCCTTTTGCATTTATGTTAGCGCAGCTGAAAACTGTTGTTCTGATGAAAGAGGAAATAACTGGCCTTTAGACTAGTTGAGTATCTGGAGAATCAGCATTTGTGGGTTTGATTACAGGCTCTAAATGGCCAGAAACAAAGTACTTTCTTCTGAAATTTGTCAGTCTATTCTTGTTCTGAGATATGAAAGCTATTCCATGTGAGAAATTGCCCAGAAACTGAAGATCTCGTACAACGCTGTGTACTACTCCCTTCACAGAACAGTGCAAACTGGCTCTAACCAGAATAGAAAGACAAGTGGGAGGCCCCGGTGGACAACTGAGCAAGAGTTTGAGTCTAGTTTGAGAAACAGACTCCTCACAAGTTCTCAACCGGCAGCTTCATTAAATATTACCCGCAAAACACCAGTCTTAACGTCAACAGTGAAGAGGCAACTCCGGGATGCTGGCCTTCCAGGCAGAGTTGCAAAGAAGTAGCCATATCTCAGACTGGCCAATAAAAAGAAAAGATTAAGATGGGCAAAAGAACACTGGACAGAGGAACTCTGCCTAGAAGGCCAGCATCCCAGAGTCGCCTCTTCACTATTGACTTTGAGACTGGTGTTTTGCAGGTACTATTTAATGAAGCTGCCAGTTGAGGACTTGTGAGAAAAGTCCCAAGTGGGCTAACGATATGACGGCTTAATAGACAAAGGAAAGGGGTGGGGCCAGGCCAAGAGTGGGAAACTCAGAGTGGCCCCACTGTAGTACAGTTCATAACTACACTTGGAAATGATAATACTTTGAACATGAACAGCCGCTCGTTAGATAAGAAAAAGCAGTTTACATATCTACGATGCCTTTGTTGTCCCTCTCTTTCATCACCGGTCCGTCTGCTAGATAATACTTCACCAGAGAGTCTCTGGTTGCGTTCCCAAGAAATCAAAGTCTTCCGTAGTTGTAGGTTGTTATAATGGATACGTCATAGTACCATTCGGAAATGGTCTTAGATCGGATGTGTTTACCAGACTAAAGTATTTAAACAGCTGCAGCCTGAATAATTGGTCTTTAGTTTGTCAATTTCTTCACCATTTCAGCGTGGTGATGAACCCCACGTTCTCTGGTCTTGTCCTTTTGTAGAGTTGTAGTTGAAACCACTTCACACACCAGCATCATACAGTATGTTTTGGACAAAAGTCCATTTTGTCGGAAGTGGGTTTTATACTTTTAATAGAAAAGGGAGCGTTGCATGAAGCCGATGTAAATGTCTGTGCTCACGGGGTGTGGTCACTGACTAGTTAAAACTTTATGTGAAAACCCAAACTCTCATTCAGAAGGCTAACATCACATTTCATCTTTTCAAAAGTATTCCTATACTCAATAAAAAAAATTTTTTACAACATTCAGATGCAAACCCCATAATTGAGAAGTGTATACAAACAAAGAAACAGTAATGTGTGTCTCCAGTTCTTCATGAGGTCACCAAATGAAACAAACTCGACACGACTGTTCCTTAAGTGTCCACGGACCATTCCAACTGCTTGGAATACAGAAATACTCTTCAATTATTCAACATTTTGATGTTACTCTACTGCAAAGTCTTTCTCCATGGTAATAAAGGGATTCTCAACCTTCATTTTGGCCGAGTAGGGTAAAGAGTTTTAGGTATTCATGACTGTGGTAGGGGGGGGAGAGAGAACGGGAGAGAGGGCTATGATCCTCACCCAAAAAGGGCACGTCATGACATACCGTATATAACTTGCATATTTTCTCATCGGGTCACAGAGGAACCTCCATTCTAGCACCAGTCTGAAAGTTCCCTCCAGATTGGTCTTCAATCTGTTTCTCTGTAGTCTGGAAGCGACTGCTGGTGGGGGACCATCGATGGAGGATGCTGTTCTTCCTCTCCATCGTCTTGAGGTTTCTGTAATCAGAAAGGCTCTAAATACTTTGTCAAGAGAGATCAAATACATGAATTGATCTAACAATTGCACTGTTAAAAACTAACTGAGGAAGTACCTCGAGATCTGCACAAGCTGACAAACAGCTGTTCCATCTCCACTTTCCTGCTGTGTACTGAAAAAAATGAGGAGGGCATACAATTTACAACATTAATAATGCATGCCGAAAAATAACAACTTTGTTTAGTCATTTGAAATGAATTACATACATTGCAATTGTATGTTGCTGGAGCATTGCAACATATTTCTCCTCCCAGCACAGAGCAGTTTTTTGCCTCTCAAGGATGACACTGACATTCCTGCCCCAATCCCTAATGGTGTCCAGTGTTGTTCCTAAACCATAACAACAGTGACAGATGTGACAACATTTCTAATCAATACTGAAATTCTATGATGAGATTATTGATACAATGGTTTACCTGGAAGAGACTGTGCCATTTCTTCCATTTCCCTTTCTGCCTCTGTTGCAACTTCCATTGCTGGGGAAAGCCTCTGAAGCAGTCCACTAAAACAAAAAAACAGGTATTGTTGGGAACATCACGAGAGTCAACCAGCATCAAGTAAATTAATAACAATTCCAAGTGTAGTAATGTTGCCTCTGGCGTATCTTTTTCCCATGGTGGAGAAGTGCATCAGTTAGGAGGTCAGATCCCAATAAACAAATCAAATGAAAGACCATAGGTCTGTTAGTCTGTACTATTGTTTGACAAAAATTGAACAGAGATGTTTCTAATAGATCATTTGTGTTTGTAAAAGAGGGAGACATCACAATTGATATCTTGCTTTGGTGTGTTATTTAGGGCTGATAAAAAAAAATACAAAAAACCTTGGGACAGAGTGGGCACTGGGTTCCATCGGCACTTGCTGGGGCCAGACGGCGCATAGCATGTCGGAACTCCTCATAGGCCTCATTTGTCAGGGCGGTATACAAGTCTCCTTCCTGACACCTACGACAACATCTGGTGAAATTGCAGAGCGCGAAATTCAAAATCCAAAAATCATACTATTAAACATTTATGAACATACAAGTGTCCTACATCATTTAAAATCTTAACTTCTTGTTAATCCAACCAGATGTCAGATTTCAAAAAGGCTTTACAGTTGAAGCATACCATGCGATTATCTGAGGGCAGCGGCCCACATCAAAATACTATTCTATTTGTATAACCCATAGGCTAGCATTGAAATGGCCTGTAACTGTAAAAAAAAGATTCCGGATAGATTTCCATCGGGTTTTCCCCTGCTATAATAGTTATATTATACTCACAGACATTATGTTAACAGTTTTAGGAATTTCAGAGTGTTTTCTATCCTATGCTACCAATTAAATGCATATCCTAGCATCTGAACCTGAGTAACAGGCAGTTTACTTTGGGCATGTCAATCATCTGGAAATTCAGAAAAAAGGACGCTATCCCTAAGAAGTTTTCATGTTAATGGATAAGCCATAATCAAGGTGTATACACTGAGTAAACCAAACATTCGGAAACACCATCCTAAGGTGATTCGGGGGCAATTGTGTCTGTAATGATGCCTCAAGCACTGAGATGCAGTGCCTTAGACCACTGAGCCACTCGGGAGCCCAGCATGACTAAATTTCCACCTAGAGAGAGGTCAACATAATGCTTACTCGTAGTCCTCAGGATTCAAACCTGCGTGGGAAGATCCCAATGGTTTCCTAGTCGATCTCCCTAACGACTTGGCCAAGACAACTATGACTAAAGATAGAGACTGGCTAGGAGTGAAGGTCCCGGCAGGCATAGCCTACTGCAAATGATAATGTAATAACTGACAGATAGTGTAGTAACTCATTATAATGCAATACCTTCATGAAATGTTCCCCTCGGTCATAAAAATGTGGTCAGATGAAGCAGATGCTAAACTTAGGGACTGTTTTGCTATCACAGACTGGAAAATGTTCCGGGATTCTTCCGATGGCATCGAGGAATACACCACATCAATCACTGGCTTTATCAATAAGTGCATCAAGGACGTCGTTCCCAGAGAAACTGTACGTACATACCCCAACCAGAAGCCATGGATTACAGGCAACATTCGCACTGAGCTAAAGGGTAGAGCTGCCGCTTTCAAGGTGTGAGACTCTAACCCGGAAGCTTACAAGAAGTACTGCTATGCCCTGCGACAAACCATCAAACAGGCAAAGCGTCAATACAGGGCTAAGATTGAATCATACTACACCGGCTCTGACTCTCGTCTTATGTGGCAAGGCTTTCAAACTATTACAGACTACAAAGGGAAACACAACTGCGAGCTGCCCAGTGATACGAACCTACCAGACAAGCTAAATGCCTTCTATGCTCGCTTCAAGGCAAGCAACACTGAGGCATGCATGAGAGCATCAGCTGTTCTGGACGACTGTGTGATCACGCTCTCCGTAGCAGACGTGAGTAAGACCTTTAAACAGATCAACATACACAAGGCTTCGGGGCCAGACGGATTACCAGGACGTGTGCTTCGGGCATGTGCTCACCAACTGGCAGGTGTCTTCAATGACATTTTCAACCTGTCCCTGATTGAGTCTGTAATACCAACATGTCTCAAGCAGACCACCATAGTCCTTGTGCCCAAGAACACAAAGGCAACCTGCCTAAATGACTACAGACCCGTAGCACTCACGTCCATAGCCATGAAGTGCTTTGAAAGGTTGGTAATGGCTCACATCAACACCATTATCCCAGAAACCCTAGACCTACTCCAATTTGCATATCGCCCAAACTGATCCACAGATGATCCCATCTCCATTGCACTCCACACTGCCCTTTCCCACCTGGACAAAAGGAAGACTTATGTGAGAATGCTATTCAATGACTTCAGCTCAGCGTTCAACACCATAGTACCCTCAATGCTCATCACTAAGCTAAATATCCTGGGACTAAACAACTCCCTCTGCAACTGGATCCTGGACTTCCTGATGGGCCGCCCCAGGTGGTGAGGGTAGGTAGCAACACATCTGCCACACTGATCCTCAACACTGGAGCTCCACAGGTGTTCGTGCTCAGTCCCCTCCTGTACTCTCTGTTCACCCACGACTGCATGGACAGGCATGACTCCAACACCATCATTAAGTTTGCAGACGACACAACAGTGGTAGGCCTGAGCATAGACAACGATGAGACAGCCTATAGGGAGGAGGTCAGAGACCTGGCCGTGTGGTGCCAGAATAAAAACCTATCCCTCAACGTAACCAAGACTACGGAGATGATTGTGGACTACAGGAAAAGGAGGACCGAGCACGCCCCCATTCTCATCGACGGGGCTGTAGTGGAGAAGGTTGATAGCTTCAAGTTCCACATCAACAACAAACTAGAATGGTCCAAACACACCAAGACAGTCGTGAAGAGGGCACGACAAAGCCTATTCCCCCTCAGGAAACTAAAAAGATTTGAAATGGGTCCTGAGATCCTCGGGTTCGACAGCTGCAACATTGAGAGCATCCTGAATGATTGCATCACTGCCTGGTATGGCAATTGCTTGACCTCTGACAGCAAGGCACTACAGAGGGTATTGCATACTTCACTGAGGCTAAGTACTTAGCTTAGCCCCAGTACTTCACTGGGGCTAAGCTGCCTGCCATCCAGGACCTCTACACCAGGCAGTGTCAGAGGAAGGCCCTAAAAATTGTCAAAGACCCCAGCCACCCCAGTCATAGACTGTTCTCTCTACTACCGCCTGGCAAGCGGTACCGGAGTGCCAAGTCTAGGACAAAAAGGCTTCTCAACAGTTTTTACCACCAAGTCATAAGACTCCTGAACAGGTAGTTAATGGCTACCCGGACTATTTGCATTGTGTGCTCCCCCCAAACCAAAACCTCTTTTTACGCTGCTGCTACTCTCTGTTTATCATATACGCATAGTCAATTTAACTATACATTCATGTACATACTACCTTAATTGGGCCGACCAACCAGTGCTCCCGCACATTGGCTAACCAAGCTATCTGCATTGTGTCCCGCCACCCGCCAACCCCACTTCTACGCTTCTGCAACTCTCTGTTCATCATATATGCATAGTCACTTTAACCATATCTACATGTACATACTACCTCAATCAGCCTGACTAACCGGGGTCTGTATGTAGCCTCGCTACTTTAATAGCCCCGGTTTTTACTGTTGTTTAATTTCTTTACTTACCTATTGTTCACATAAAACATTTTTTGCACTAGTGGTTAGAGCCTGTAAGTAAGCATTTCACTGTAATACCTGTTGTATTCGGCGGACGTGACTAATCTTAATCTTTGATTTGATTCATTTGTTATTAAGTTTGGCTTTTTACTTATTTTCTTTGATCAATACAAAATTGGGTTTAATTATTTATTTACTAAAACCGAACTAATCACACATAATTACATATACACAGAATTAATCATACCTTGATTACAAATTACGTCATAAAGGAAAACATCCCTAGCGGGCAGAACAGATATGACAGCTGTTTACACAAAGAAAAGGGGGATTAGTTTGAGTGAAAGAGCGGGAAGACTGAAGAACAAAGGAAGATGCGATGTCTCTATCGTAAATACAGTATCTTATGCATTCTAAATTACCGCCCATTCGGAAAAGGAAAATGCAACAAATATTTACTCTGAGCTGCGCTTCGGTAGGTTGGTGGTAGATGGAAGGCCGTGTTGCCCAACCGAGTCCTTTGAAGAATGTATCTGGTAGTAAATTGGATACGTTGTAGTAACGTCGTTGTGTGGTAGACGGGATAGTCTGTCTGTTCTTTCCTAGCCCACATGTAGTGAATAACAGTTCAAAGTTCATACCATTCGCAACCAAAGCTCATGCTGAGGTTGGCTTAGTTCTGTAGTTGACATGTTAGTCCTTTTAACGCAGAGGCTGCAGACCTCACGTACTTGGAACAAGAGGTTACATTTTCGTCAAGGCTTTATATAGTGGAGCGAGAAGGGTGTGTTTGAAAAGTTTTATAACCCATGTCTCTTCACAGGGGCGGGCCACTGATTGAGCAGAGCCCTAACCTTGAAAACCCAAATCTCTCATTTGGAAGCTAAAATTACATTTCATCTCTTCACCAATAATTTTATATTCAAACATTTAAATTGAACAACAATTCCATGTGAATCCGATAACTACAATGTGCAGACGTTCCACTGTTGAGTTTATGTCATCCTATCATTGATGAGAATGTCTCAGATGACATCATATTCATTAAGTACCACCGCATATGTTCAATTGGTCGGATTACCAGAATACAGTTCATTTCCCCCCAACTTCTGATGTTCCCTGACTCGCTATGTTCCCCAAAGGATTTTTAAATCTCATATCAGTAGGGTCGAGAGAGGAAAAGGGGGGGGAAGAGGTATTTATGACTGTCATAAACCTTCCCCCAGGCCAACGTCATGACATAGGTATCGGGTTAAAGAGTATGGGGTAAAAGTAGAAATAGGCACAGCCTCCTAAAATCACCACAGAGACCAGTAAATGCACGATACTGACTTGCACTTTCAATAGTCATTTGTTTTTATCAATTAAAAACTCCAGTCATTGATTTAACCTCAATATGGCCTTCAATGGGAAAAGCGTAGTAAATCGTCATTGAATGAACGCTAAAGTGGCCTCAGAATAGGGCCATTCTGATATAAATGATATAATTCCTCAGATAAGACCGAAAAACTGTCCAGAAGTATCAGCAACCATCAGGGTAAGAGTGACAGGTCCACATGGGGGAAATCTTAACAAATGGCTTAATGGTTATTTTCAACGTAATCGTGTTTTTGTTTTTTTAGGGATAGATGAGATCAAGGGATCTCACCTATGACCTGTGGCTTGACTTTAGATACGGCGAGTTCGATTACCCTGCCAATACTCTTCCCGCCAATACAATCCACTGACAACGACCGACGAGTTGTGCGTTCCGAGATGCTTTTTGTTATTTGCCTGTTTGCGGCCCACCTGTTGAAATTGCGCGATTCTTGCAAATCTCTTTCAGCCTCTCATCAACTAGCTGTTTTTGCAGAATGTTAAAAATACGATAGTTATTCGCTTCTCATATTAACTAGGTGTTATTTCCATTACTTTAAGTCATTTATTTTTCAACTGGTTTTAACAAAGCAGCATGACATGCAGGCGCTAAAAAGTTGTCAGAAGTGAGTTTCGAACCACCCTTATTGGGGAGACCGCAACCTGAATGGCTTAAAGGTTATTTTCAACGTAATCGTGTTTTTTTTTTCTTTTAGGGTTTAACAAGGGATCTCACCTATGAACTGTGGCTTGACTTTAGATACGGCGAGTTCGATTACCCTGCAGACTATAAGAGTGTCTTCACAATATGGCCATTTTGACATGAATTTAAAAATGCCTCAGATAGGACCAAAAAAGTGTCTGGAGCTATCCGTCAGGGTAAGAGTGACAACAGGTCCACATGTCAAAATGGGGGAAATCTTAGCAAATGGCATAATGGTTATTCATGAGAATCGTGTTGTTGTATTGTTGAGTGTATCATGGGATCTCACCTGAAATCTGTGGCTTGACTGCAAACCTGTAACCTATGCTACTGTGGCCTATAGAGCTAGATGGATGGATAACCAGGTGTGTAAAGCTGTGAGGTGGGATGTATGGCCTGCAGTCCTGTCCCAAATGGACACCTAATCCCTATGTACTTGTGGAGCTCTGAGAGGATGTGATTGGTATAAGAAACATGACTAAACTTCCACCTCTGGAGGGGTCAAAAAATGCATTTTCGTTGTCTGCAAGATTCAAACCTGCGCAGGAAGATCCCAAAGGATTTCCAGCCCATCACCTTAACCACTCGGCCACGACAAACATGACAGAAGAAGAGAGGCTTGTTAGGCGTGAAAGGCCCGGTAGGCATAGCCTACAGCAAATGATAATTTAATAACTGAAAGATAATGTAGTAACTCATTATAATGCAATAACATGAAATGTTCCCCTAATTCTTTCGTTATTAAGTACGGCTTTTTTCTTAGACCTTTGCCCAGCTCCAGAAGGTTTGCATTTGAGAGGGTTTATTATTAATTGTTATTCCACTGTGTGAAGTTGTTATTTGGTCATCTTATTATTACTGCCAAGCAGCATGACTCCTGCGTGAGAGGTGCTAAACAACTGTCAGAAGTGGGATTTGAACACACGCCTCCAGGGGAGACTGTGACCTGCACCTTGTAAAGCTCAGACATCCTGACTTCCTGATAACATGATGTGTTCCATCTGCTTCATTCATTTTTATGTCACCTTGTAATTGGACGTATGCGTTTGAAAATATATAAATTACAGAGTATCGGGTAAAAGTAGAAATTGACATAGGCTAGGTTACTAATAATTTCCCCTCGCTCAGCCAGCACCAAAGAAAGATAAATATATAATATTTCCTTGTTTAGTTAGCCCAGGGTGCTGATACACCATCTCACCACTAGGAGTCGCTAAAGGAACACGGGAACTGGTCTTATAAACCATTTGCAAGCACTTACCATAAATATTTGTTTATTTTTATTCATTTTTTTATTTCACCTTTATGTGTCCAGGTAGGCCAGTTTAGAACAAGTTCTCATTTGCAACTGCGACCTGGCCAAGATAAAGCAAAGCAGTGCGACAAAAACAACAACACATTGTTACACATGGAATAAACAAACGTACAGTCAATAACACAATAGAAAAGTCTATGTAGAGTGTGTGCAAACGTAGTAAGATTTGGGAGGTAAGGCAATAAATAAGCCATAGAGGCGAAATAATTACAATTTAGCATTAACACTGGAGTGATAGATGTGCAGATGATGATGTGCAAGTCGAGATACAGGGGAGCAAAAGAGCAAAAATGAATAAATAACATTATGGAGATGAGGTATTTACAGATGGACTCTGTACAGGTAAAATGATCGGTAAGCTGCTCTGACAGCTGATGCTTAAAGTTAGAGAGGGAGAACAAAGTCTCCAGCTTCGGTGATTTTTGCAATTCGTTCCAGTCATTGGCATCAAAGAACTGGTTGATAAATAACACTGATTGATGTTGATATAGTCGTATTATGTACCGCTATTTTACCTTTCCGTTCTTGTGAACAAGTATGATCATTAGGCCTATCCTGAAGATCAAATATCTATTTAAAAACTGTAATAAAACTGAAATAATCACGAAGACTAGCAAACATTTCGATTCTGTTTCTTTGTGTGTGTATTGTGGCGGGTGTGTGCGCTGTCACGGATCACATGACGCAGAATATGGCCTCCTGACTTGACTCCTTCCTCTTGAGTCGACAGTTGTGTCTTCTAGCTCTGTATCCACCGAAAAACTCCCGTTAATTAAACACCGAATCTAGCACTCCCGAGCTACGGCCACACCGAATAACGGACCATGGCGGGTAAGACAGCGTACAGTCGGTTAATAAGGACGACAGGAATTGTCTATAACCATTAAGCAGTGTTATATTACTTTAGTTTGTTTTATATGATTATGGTTTGATAATATATTAGGCTATGCTTTTGGAGCTATAGCAGAATCACACGAAAATTCCAGTAGCTTTGTGTTGCCATCTTTCAGCAACACTGTTTATATATGGTTTGATGCATGCGCATATTTCACGCAGTTACAGTCTTCCTATTTATATATATATTCTCGTTTTATGCCGCGATGTAGTTAAAGTAACGTTATCCGCGTTGGCAACAAATATGATGACTTAAACTGAAAGTACACCGTATGCTTGTTGTGTTTACGGTCCTGCAGTGTCTGTGCCTACGTGCGGCTCGGCCATTGCTGAATTCCCTCTCTCCTCCATCCCGAGGTGTGCACTTGTTTACTCTCTGCGTAGGGATGTATCAAACGCACACTTTCGCTATATTCCCATGTATTCTACAATATTTACCCGAGAGATAACACGCAGTGGTTTTTAATCCTTGAAAAATAAATCATCACTGGTTGTAAACACGACGCGTTTCTTGTCTGTATGGTCAATCTCACAAGTGGAAACGGCTCGTGTAGAACTGCCTTTGACATTACCACCACAAGTTGACATATGACAGTTATAGTACAGTGTGTAAACTATAGGGCTAGACTATGGTAGGGACGGGTAGAGGGTCAGCTATAGGGCTAGTCTATGGTAGGGACGGGTAGAGGGTCAGCTATAGGGCTAGTCTATGGTAGGGACGGGTAGAGGGTCGGCTATAGGGCTAGTCTATGGTAGGGACGGGTAGAGGGTTAGCTATAGGGCTAGTCTATGGTAGGGACGGGTAGAGGGTCAGCTATAGGGCTAGTCTATGGTAGCGACGGGTAGAGGGTCTGCTATAGGGCTAGTCTATGGTAGGGACGGGTAGAGGGTCAGCTATAGGGCTAGTCTATGGTAGGGAAGGGTAGAGGGTCAGCTATAGGGCTAGTCTATGGTAGGGACGGGTAGAGGGTCAGCTATTGGGCTAGTCTATGGTAGGGACGGGTAGAGGGTCAGCTTTAGGGCTATTCTATGGTAGGGACGGGTAGAGGGTCAGCTATAGAGCTATTCTATGGTAGGGAAGGGTAGAGGGTCAGCTATAGAGCTATTCTATGGTAGGGAAGGGTAGAGGGTCAGCTATAGAGCTAGTCTATGGTAGGGACGGGTAGAGGGTCAGCTATTGGGCTAGTCTATGGTAGGGACTGGTTGAGGGTCAGCTATTCTATGGTAGGGACTGGTTGAGTGTCAGCTATTGGGCTTGTCTATGGTAGGGACGGGTAGAGGGTCAGCTATTCTATGGTAGGGACTGGTTGAGTGTCAGCTATTGGGCTTGTCTATGGTAGGGACGGGTAGAGGGTCAGCTATAGGGCTAGTCTATGGTAGGGACGGGTAGAGGGTCGGCTATAGGGCTATTCTATGGTAGGGAGGGGTAGAGGGTCAGCTATAGGGCTAGTCTATGGTAGGGACGGGTAGAGGGTCGGCTATAGGGCTAGTCTATGGTAGGGACGGGTAGAGGGTCAGCTATAGGGCTAGTCTATGGTAGGGACGGGTAGAGGGTCAGCTATAGGGCTAGTCTATGGTAGGGACGGGTAGAGGGTCAGCTATAGGGCTAGTCTATGGTAGGGACGGGTAGAGGGTCGGCTATAGGGCTAGTCTATGGTAGGGACGGGTAGAGGGTCAGCTATAGGGCTAGTCTATGATAGGGACGGGTAGAGGGTCGGCTATAGGGCTAGGCTATGGTAGGGACGGGTAGAGGGTCAGCTATAGGGCTAGTCTATGGAAGAGACGGGTAGAGGGTCAGCTATAGGGCTATTCTATGGTAGGGACGGGTAGAGGGTCAGCGATTTTATGGTAGGGACGGGTAGAGGGTCAGCTATAGGGCTAGTCTATGATAGGGACGGGTAGAGGGTCGGCTATAGGGCTAGGCTATGGTAGGGACGGGTAGAGGGTCAGCTATAAGGCTAGTCTATGGTAGAGACGGGTAGAGGGTCAGCTATAGGGCTATTCTATGGTAGGGACGGGTAGAGGGTCAGCTATTTTATGGTAGGGACGGGTAGAGGGTCAGCTATAGGGCTTTTCTATGGTAGGGACGGGTAGAGGGTCAGCTACAGGGCTGGTCTATGGTAGGGACGGGTAGAGGGTCGGCTATAGGGCTGGTCTATGGTAGGGAGGGGTAGAGGGTCGGCTACAGGGCTATTCTATGGTAGGGACGGGTAGAGGGTCAGCTACAGGGCTATTCTATGGTAGGGACGGGTAGAGGGTCAGCTACAGGGCTAGTCTTTGGTAGGGACGGGTAGAGGGTCAGCTATAGGGCTAGTCTATGGTAGGGATGGGTAGAGGGTCAGCTATAGGGCTAGTCTATGGTAGGGATGGGTAGAGGGTCTGCTATAGGGCTAGTCTATGGTAGGGACTGGTAGAGGGACAGCTATAGGGCTAGTCTATGGTAGGGACGGGTAGAGGGTCAGCTATAGGGCTAGTCTATGGTAGGGATGGGTAGAGGGTCAGCTATTGGGCTAGTCTATGGTAGGGACGGGTAGAGGGTCAGCTATAGGGCTATTCTATGGTAGGTGACGGGTAGAGGGTCGGCTATAGGGCTAGTCTATGGTAGGGACAGGTAGAGGGTCTGCTATAGGGCTAGTCTATGGTAGGGACTGGTAGAGGGACAGCTATAGGGCTAGTCTATGGTAGGGATGGGTAGAGGTTCAGCTATAGGGCTAGTCTATGGTAGGGACGGGTAGCGGGTCAGCTATAGGGCTATTCTATGGTAGGGACGGGGAGAGGGTCAGCTATAGGCCTAGTCTATGGTTTGGACGGGTAGAGGGTCAGCTATAGGGCTAGTCTATTGTAGGGACTGGTAGAGGGTCAGCTATAGGGCTAGTCTATGGAAGGGACGGGTAGAGGGTCAGCTATAGGGCTATTCTATGGTAGGGACGGGTAGAGGGTCAGCTATTCTATGGTCGGGACGGGTAGAGGGTCAGCTATTCTATGGTAGGGACGGGTAGAGGGTCAGCTATAGGGCTAGTCTATGGTAGGGACGGGTAGAGGGTCAGCTATTCTATGGTAGGGACGGGTAGAGGGTCAGCTATAGGGCTAGTCTATGGTAGGGACTGGTAGAAGGTCAGCTATAGGGCTAGTCTATGGTAGGGACGGGTAGAGGGTTAGCTATAGGGCTAGTCTATGGTAGGGACGGGTAGAGGGTCTGCTATAGGGCTAGTCTATGGTAGGGACGGGTAGAGGGTCAGCTATAGGGCTAGTCTATGGTAGGGAAGGGTAGAGGGTCAGCTATAGGGCTAGTCTATGGTAGGGACGGGTAGAGGGTCAGCTATAGGGCCAGTCTATGGTAGGGATGGGTAGAGGGTCAGCTATAGAGCTATTCTATGGTAGGGACGGGTAGAGGGTCAGCTATTGGGCTAGTCTATGGTAGGGACGGGTAGAGGGTCAGCTTTAGGGCTATTCTATGGTAGGGACGGGTAGAGGGTCAGCTATAGGGCTATTCTATGGTAGGGAAGGGTAGTGGGTCAGCTATAGAGCTATTCTATGGTAGGGAAGGGTAGAGGGTCAGCTATAGAGCTAGTCTATGGTAGGGACGGGTAGAGGGTCAGCTATTGGGCTAGTCTATGGTAGGGACTGGTTGAGGGTCAGCTATTCTATGGTAGGGACTGGTTGAGTGTCAGCTATTGGGCTTGTCTATGGTAGGGACGGGTAGAAGGTCAGCTATTCTATGGTAGGGACGGGTAGAGGGTCAGCTATAGGGCTAGTCTATGGTAGGGACGGGTAGAGGGTCGGCTATAGCGCTATTCTATGGTAGGGAGGGGTAGAGGGTCAGCTATAGGGCTATTCTATGGTAGGGACGGGTAAAGGGTCAGCTATTTTATGGTAGGGACGGGTAGAGGGTCAGCTTTAGGGCTATTCTATGGTAGGGACGGGTAGAGGGTCAGCTATAGGGCTAGTCTATGGTAGGGACGGGTAGAGGGTCAGCTATAGGGCTAGTCTATGGTAGGGACGGGTAGAGGGTCAGCTATAGGGCTAGTCTATGGTAGGGACGGGTAGAGGGTCAGCTATAGGGCTAGTCTATGGTAGGGACGGGTAGAGGGTCAGCTATAGGGCTATTCTATGGTAGGGACGGGGAGAGGGTCAGCTATAGGGCTAGTCTATGGTTTGGACGGGTAGAGGGTCAGCTATAGGGCTAGTCTATGGTAGGGACTGGTAGAGGGTCAGCTATAGGGCTAGTCTATGGTAGGGACGGGTAGAGGGTCAGCTATTGGGCTAGTCTATGGTAGGGACGGGTAGAGGGTCAGCTATAGGGCTAGTCTATGGTAGGGACGGGTAGAGGGTCGGCTATAGGGCTATTCTATGGTTGGGACGGGTAGACGGTCAGCTATAGGGCTAGTCTATGGTATGAACGGGTAGAGGGTCAGCTACAGGGCTAGTCTATGGTAGGAACGGGTAGAGGGTCAGCTACAGGGCTAGTCTATGGTAGGGACGGGTAGAGGGTCTGCTATAGGGCTAGTCTATGGTAGGGACGGGTAGAGGGTAAGCTATAGGGCTAGTCTATGGTAGGAACGGGTAGAGGGTCAGCTATTCTATGGTAGGGACGGGTAAAGGGTCAGCTATTTGGCTAGTCTATGGTAGGGACGGGTAGAGGGTTAGCTATAGGGCTTTTCTATGGTAGGGACGGGTAGAGGGTCAGCTATTGGGCTAGTCTGGTAGGGACGGGTAGAGGGACAGCTATAGGGCTAGTCTATGGTAGGGACTGGTAGAGGGTCAGCTATTGGGCTAGTCTATGGTAGGGACGGGTAGAGGGTCAGCTATAGGGCTAGTCTATGGTAGGGACGGGTAGAGGGTCAGCTATAGGGCTAGTCTATGGTAGGGATGGGTAGAGGGTCAGCTATTCTATGGTAGGGACGGGTAGAGGGTCAGCTATTCTATGGTCGGGACGGGTAGAGGGTCAGCTATTGGGCTAGTCTATGGTAGGGACGGGTAGAGGGTCAGCTATTGGGCTAGTCTATGGTAGGGATGGGTAGAGGGTCAGCTACTCTATGGTAGGGACGGGTAGAGGGTCAGCTATTGGGCTAGTCTATGGTAGGGACGGGTAGACGGTCAGCTATAGGGCTATTCTATGGTAGGGACGGGTAGAGGGTCAGCTATTGGGCTAGTCTATGGTAGGGATGGGTAGAGGGTCAGCTACTCTATGGTAGGGACGGGTAGAGGGTCAGCTATTGGGCTAGTCTATGGTAGGGACGGGTAGAGGGTCAGCTATTCTATGGTAGGGACGGGTAGAGGGTCAGCTATTCTGTGGTAGGGACGGGTAGAGGGTCAGCTATAGGGCTATTCTATGGTAGGGACGGGTAGAGTGTCAGCTATAGAGCTATTCTATGGTAGGGACGGGTAGAGGGTCAGCTTTAGGGCTATTCTATGGTAGGGACGGGTAGAGGGTCAGCTATAGGGCTATTCTATGGTAGGGACGGGGAGAGGGTCAGCTATAGGGTTAGTCTATGGTAGGGACGGGTAGAGTGTCAGCTATAGAGCTATTCTATGGTAGGGACGGGTAGAGGGTCAGCTTTAGGGCTATTCTATGGTAGGGATGGGTAGAGGGTCAGCTATAGAGCTATTCTATGGTAGGGACGGGTAGAGGGTCAGCTATAGAGCTATTCTATGGTAGGGACGGGTAGAGGGTCAGCTTTAGGGCTATTCTATAGTAGGGACGGGTAGAGGGTCAGCTATAGAGCTATTCTATGGTAGGAACAGGTCTATGGTTACCTTAGCTGTTGTCCCAATAGGCCGTTTGATATGAAGTACCGATATAAGCCATGTAGAGAGGGTTCAGGTGCCAGACAGAAGCTGCTCTCTCTTTCTGTTTCAGTGTTATTTACAAATAACTAGTCAGATATGTGTGTGTGTGATTAGACCAAGCATATGTGACGCTGGCCACAAATGACAACTATGCCAAAGGAGCGATGGTTCTGGGGAGGTCGCTACGCAACCATAACACAACCAAACAGCTGGTGGTTCTGATTGGACCTCACGTAGCAGAGCCCTGCAGGTAACACATACACATGCTTGCACTCATATATACAGTGCCTTGCGAAAGTATTCTGCCCCCTTGAACTTTGCGACCTTTTGCCACATTTCAGGCTTCAAACATAAATATATAAA
Organism: Oncorhynchus masou masou; assembly: GCF_036934945.1. Taxonomy (NCBI): domain Eukaryota; kingdom Metazoa; phylum Chordata; class Actinopteri; order Salmoniformes; family Salmonidae; genus Oncorhynchus; species Oncorhynchus masou. The sequence continues at coordinate 77,532,992 of NC_088217.1, read as the reverse complement.
ACTGTATTTTTTTGTGAAGAATCAACAACAAGTGGGACACAATCATGAAGTGGAACGACATTTATTGGATATTTCAAACTTTTTTAACAAATCAAAAACTGAAAAATTGGGCGTGCAAAATTATTCAGCCCCTTTACTTTCAGTGCAGCAAACTCTCTCCAGAAGTTCAGTGAGGATCTCTGAATGATCCAATGTTGACCTAAGTGACTAATGATGATAAATACAATCCACCTGTGTGTAATCAAGTCTCCGTATAAATGCACCTGCACTGTGATAGTCTCAGAGGTCCGTTAAAAGCGCAGAGAGCATCATGAAGAACAAGGAACACACCAGGCAGGTCCGAGATACTGTTGTGAAGAAGTTTAAAGCCGGATTTGGATACAAAAAGATTTCCCAAGCTTTAAACATCCCAAGGAGCACTGTGCAAGCGATAATATTGAAATGGAAGGAGTATCAGACCACTGCAAATCTACCAAGACCTGGCCGTCCCTCTAAACTTTCAGCTCATACAAGGAGAAGACTGATCAGAGATGCAGCCAAGAGGCCCATGATCACTCTGGATGAACTGCAGAGATCTACAGCTGTGGTGGGAGACTCTCTGTCCATAGGACAACAATCAGTCGTATATTGCACAAATCTGGCCTTTATGGAAGAGTGGCAAGAAGAAAGCCATTTCTTAAAGATATCCATAAAAAGTGTTGTTTAAAGTTTGCCACAAGCCACCTGGGAGACACACCAAACATGTGGAAGAAGGTGCTCTGGTCAGATGAAACCAAAATTGAACTTTTTGGCAACAATGCAAAACATTATGTTTGGCGTAAAAGCAACACAGCTCATCACCCTGAACACATCATACCCACTGTCAAACATGGTGGTGGCAGCATCATGGTTTGGGCCTGCTTTTCTTCAGCAGGGACAGGGAAGATGGTTAAAATTGATGGGAAGATGGATGGAGCCAAATACAGGACCATTCTGGAAGAAAACCTGATGGAGTCTGCAAAAGACCTGAGACTGGGACGGAGATTTGTCTTCCAACAAGACAATGATCCAAAACATAAAGCAAAATCTACAATGGAATGGTTCAAAAATAAACATATCCAGGTGTTAGAATGGCCAAGTCAAAGTCCAGACCTGAATCCAATCGAGAATCTGTGGAAAGAACTGAACTGCTGTTCACAAATGCTCTCCATCCAACCTCACTGAGCTCGAGCTGTTTTGCAAGGAGGAATGGGAAAAAATTTCGCTCTCGATGTGCAAAACTGATAGAGACATACCCCAAGCAACTTACAGCTGTAATCGCAGCAAAAGGTGGCGCTGCAAAGTATTAACTTAAGGGGGCTGAATAATTTTGCACGCCCAATTTTTCAGTTTTTGATTTGTTAAAAAAGTTTGAAATATCCAATAAATGTCGTTCCACTTCATGATTGTGTCCCACTTGTTGTTGATTCTTCACAAAAAAATACAGTTTTATATATTTATGTTTGAAGCCTGAAATGTGGCAAAAGGTCGCAAAGTTCAAGGGGGCCGAATACTTTCGCAAGGCACTGTGTGTATATATATATATATATATATATACACACACCATGATCTATGTTCAGTGTTTGACACACCCATAGCCTTGTCTCTATTAGTTTTGTATTGGTCAAGCCTGAGTACACCTGAGCAGGTAACACAACTCAAACCGTGTGTCTGTGTTGCAGGGCCATGCTGAGTAGCATCTATGACGAGGTGTGTGTGGTGGATATCTTGGACTCTGGGGACACGGCCCACCTGGCCCTGATGAAGAGACCAGACCTCGGAGTGACCTTCACCAAGCTGCACTGCTGGACACTCACACACTACACCAAGTGTGTGTTTATGGACGCAGACACACTGGTGAGCACACACACACTCACACTCCTAACTCAGTACAAATTACAGCAAGTCTGTATTCGGGGCTAAATACTGTGCGTGCGTGTGTGTGTACGCAGGTGTTGTCCAACATTGATGAGCTGTTTGAGAGGGAGGAGTTATCTGCGGCGCCTGATCCTGGTTGGCCAGACTGTTTCAACTCAGGCGTGTTCGTCTTTAAACCGTCCAATGAAACATACCGCAGCCTTATGACACACTGCACTGAGAACGGCAGCTTTGACGGTGAGTTCTTTATTATTATTATTATTATTATTATTATCCCATTGAGATGTGAATGTGATTTATCCATGTGAGTCCCATTGAGATGTGAATGTGTTTTATCCATGTTAGTCCCATTGAGGTGTGAATGTGATTTATCCATGTGAGTCCCATTGAGATGTGAATGTGATTTATCCATGTGAGTCCCATTGAGATGTGAATGTGTTTTATCCATGTGAGTCCCATTGAGATGTGAATGTGATTTATCCATGTGAGTCCCATTGAGATGTGAATGTGATTTATCCATGTGAGTCCCATTGAGATGTGAATGTGTTTTATCCATGTGAGTCCCATTGAGATGTGAATGTGTTTTATCCATGTGAGTCCCATTGAGATGTGAATGTGTTTTATCCATGTGAGTCCCATTGAGGTGTGAATGTGATTTATCCATGTGAGTCCCATTGAGATGTGAATGTGTTTTATCCATGTGAGTCCCATTGAGATGTGAATGTGTTTTATCCATGTGAGTCCCATTGAGATGTGAATGTGTTTTATCCATGTGAGTCCCACTGAGGTGTGAATGTGTTTTTGAAAGGAACCCTGGCCAAGAGCAAGCAACTGCAGTACAGAATTAAATACATGGTACAAAGAGTGTGTGTCTGGGGTGGTGCAATAAATGCTCTATCTCCTATGGAATTTCCTTAAATTCTGCTGCCAACAAGATCCTATAGATCCTAAAATACCTGTCATGTTCTCGTCTAACCTCTCCCCCTCCCCACTCTCATTTTCCCTCTCTCACTCACTCTCCCCTTCTTTCTCTCATTCCCTCTCCCCCTTCTCTCTCCCTCTTCCCCTTCTCTCTCCCTTTCTCCCTCCCTCTCTTGCTCTCTCTAGGTGGGGACCAAGGAGTTCTGAACAGTTTCTTCAATACCTGGTCAACAGCAGACATTTCCAAACACCTGCCTTTTATCTACAACCTCAGCAGCATCGCTATATACACCTATCTACCAGCCTTCAAACAGTAGGCGCACACACACACACACATTCCAGTGTTATCACAGTAGAAGTTATTTCATAAATCACACTTTAGCTCCAAATCCCTGGCTTCCTACCCTCAACTGTGTGTGTGTGTATGTGTGTCAGGGAGAGAGAGTGTCAGGGGGAGAGCGTGTCAGGGGGAGAGCGTGTCAGGGGGAGAGCGTGTCAGGGGGAGAGCGTGTCAGGGGGAGAGAGTGTCAGGGGGAGAGAGTGTCAGGGGGAGAGAGTGTCAGGGGGAGAGAGTGTCAGGGGGAGAGAGTGTCAGGGAGAGAGAGTGTCAGGGAGAGAGAGTGTCAGGGAGAGAGAGTGTCAGGGAGAGAGAGTGTCAGGGAGCGATCATGAGGAAGAAAAGTGAGTGAGAGAGAGAGTGCATGAGGGAGAAGAGTGCATGTTTTGGCATTAATAAGCCACGCAAGGTCAGTTGAAAGGGTGTGTGGTGTTGAGTTTCAAGAGAGGAGTGACTCAGGCCTGTCCTGAAATAACACACACGGGTACTGCCGGCAACCCCAAAATACAGTATAGCTTTGTCACATACATTACATATACAAACACGCTCTCCTAGTTAAGCCTAATTTATTCTATAAGTACGCAATGCAAGAACGCACACCACACACACACACACGCACACACACTAAGACTTAGGATGTCTGAGAGAACGGCTTCCATTTTATGGGCTCTTAACCAACCGTGCTATTTTGTGTGTTTTTTCACATTGTTTGTATTTTGAACATAATGTTGCTGCAACTGTCTCTTATGACCAAAAATAGCTTCTGGATATCAGAACAGTGATTATGAATTAGACAAATACATTTAATATAATGAGTCGGAAGGATATACTCCAAACACCCGAACAGGCCCTCATCCCCATCATTCGCAGGAGAAAGAAACAGAGATTTCGCGGAAAGAGATCGGGGTGCCTTGTGACGATCAGGCGACGAGTGGCTAATCTGCCCTTGCCATTCGTACTGTTAGCCAACGTTCAATCGCTGGAAAATAAATGGGACAAACTGAAAGCACGTATACCCTATGAACGGGACATTAAAAACTGTAATATCTAATGTTTCAGTGAGTCGTGGCTGAACGACGATATTAATAACATACAACATACACTCTATCGGCATTATAGAACAGCAGCCTCTGGTAAGACAAGGGGCGGCGGCCACCTATGTATATTTGTAAACAACAGCTGGTGCACGATATCTAAGGAAGTATCAAGGTTTTGCTCGACTGAGGTAGAATATCTCATTATAAGCTGTAGACGACACTATCTACCTAGATAGTGTTCATCTGTATTTTTCGTAGCTGTCTACATACCACCACGGACCGATGCTGGCACTCAAACCGCACTCAATGAGCTGTATAAGGCCATAAGCACACAGGAAAATGCTCAACCAGAAGCGGCGCTCCTAGTGACCAGGGACCTTAATGCAGGAAACTTAAATCCTTTTTACCTCATTTCTACCAGCATCTTAAATGTGCAACCAGAGGGGGAAAAAACTGTAGACCACCTTTACTCCACACACAGAGATGCGTACCAAGCTCTCCTGTCACGTTCTGACCTTTATTTCCTTTGTTTTGTATTTATTTAGTATGGTCAGGGCGTGAGTTGGGTGGGCAGTCTGATTGTTTTTCTATGTTTTGGGGTATTTCTATGTTTCGGCCTAGTATGGTTCTCAATCAGAGGCAGGTGTCATTAGTTGTCTCTGATTGAGAATCATACTTAGGTAGCTTGGGTTTCACTGTGTGTTTGTGGGTGATTGTTCCTGTCTCTGTGTTTTGCACCAGATAGGGCTGTTTTTGGTTTTCCACGTTTATTGTTTTGTAGTGTTCATGTTTATCTGTTTTTATTAAACATGAATCAATATAACCACGCTGCGTTTTGGTCCTCCTCTACTTCACCACAGGAAAACCCTTACATCTCCCTCCCCCCATTTGGCAAATCTGACCATAATTCTAGCCCCCTGATCCCTGCTTACAAGCAAAAATGTATGCAGGAAGCACCAGTGACTCGCTCAATAAAAAAGTGGTCAGATGAATCAGATGCTTAACTACAGGACTGTTTTGCTAGCACAGACTGGAATATGTTCCGGGATTCTTGAAGAGCACACCACATCAGTCACTGGCTTCATCAATAAGTGCGTCGATGACATCATCCCCACAGTGACTGTACATACATACCCCAACCAGAAGCCATGGATTAGAGGCAACATTCATACTGAGATAAAGGGTAGAGCTGCCACTTTCAAGGAGCGAGAAGCTTATAAGAAATCCTGCTATACCCCCCCCGACGAACCATCCAACAGGCAAATTGTCAGTACAGGACTAGGATCAAATCGTACTACATCGGCTCCGACACTCGTCGGATGTGGCAGGGCTTGCAAATTATTACAGACTACAAAGGGAAGCACAGCCGATAGCTGCCCAGTGACACGAGCCTACCAGACAAGCTAAATAACTTCTATGCTCGCTTCGAGGCAAGGAACACTGAAAAATGCATTAGAGCATCAGCTGTTCCAGACAACTGTGTAATCATGCTCTCCACAGCCGATGTGAGTAAGACCTTTAAACATGTCAACATTCACAAGGCCACGGCGTCAGACAGATTACCAGGACATGTACTCCGAGCTTGCACTGACCAACTGGCAAGTGTCTTCACTGACATTTTCAACCTCTCCCTGTCTGTAATACTAACATGTTTCAAGCAGACCACCTTAGTCCCTGTGCCAATGAACACTAAGGTAACCTGCCTAAATGACTACAGACCCGTAGCACTCACGTCTGTAGCCATGAAATTCTTTAAAAGGCTGGTCATGGCTCACATCAACACCATTATCCCAGAAACCCTAGACTCATCCAATTTGCATACCGCCCCAACAGATCCACAGATGATGCACTCTATTGATCTCTATTGCACTCCACACTGCCCTTTCACACCTGGACAAAAGGAACACCTACGCGAGAATGCTATTTATTGACTTCAGCTCAGCGTTCAAAACCATAGTGCCCTCAAAGCTCATCACTAAGACAAGGACCCTGGGACTAAACACCTCCCTCTGCAAATGGAACCTGGACTTCCTGACAGGCCGCCCCCAGGTGAGAAGGGCAGGTAACAACACATCTGCCATGCTGATCCTCAACACAGGAGCCCCTCAGGTGTGCGTGCTCAGTCCCCTCCTGTACTCCCTGTTCACTCATGACTGCACGACTACAACACCATCTTTAACACCATCTTGCCGATGACACAACAACGATCAACGATGAGAGCCTATAGGGTGGAGGTCAGAGCCCTGGCCGTGTGGTGCCAGGATAACAACCTCTCCCTCAACGTGATCAAGACAAAGGAGATGATTGTGGACCACAGGAAAAGCAGGACCAAGCACGCTCCCATTCGCATAGACGGAGCTGTAGTGGAGCAGGTTGAGAGTTTCGAGTTCCTTGGCGTCCACATCACCAACAAACTAACATGGTCCAAGCACACCAAGACAGTTGTGAAGAGGGCATGACAAAACCTATTCCCCTCAAAAGGTTTTACAGCTGCACCATCCAGAGCATCCTGACGGGTTGCATCACTGCCTGGTATGGCAACTGCTCTGCATCTGACCGCAAGGCACTACATAGGGTACGCGTACGGCCCAGTACATCACCGGGACCAAGCTTCCTGTCATCAAAGGACCTCTATACCAGGCAGTGTCAGAGGAAGGCCCTAAAAATTGTCAGACTCCAGCCACCCTAGTCATAGACTGTTCTCTCTGCTACCACACGGCAAGCTGTACCGGAGCGCCATGTCTAGGTCCAAGAGGTTTCTAAACAGCTTCTACCCCCAAGCCATAAAAATCCTGAAAGTCTAATCAAATGGCTACCCAGACTATTTGCATTGCCCCCCCCCCCTCCTTCAATGCCTGTATATAGCCCCACTATTGTTATTTTACTGCTACTATTTAATTATTTGTATCTCTTACTTTATTTAGTATTTTCTTAAAACTGCATTGTTGGTTAAGGGCTTGTAAGCAAGCATTTCACTGTAAGTTCTACTACGCCTGTTGTATTCCACGCATGTGACAAATAACATTTGATTTGATTTTGATTTACAACCTCTGGTGTGTGTGTGTGTTTGAAGGTACGGTCATGAGGCTAAGGTGGTCCACTTCCTGGGGAAGGTGAAGCCATGGAGCTACTCCTATGACACCCGGACTGGGAAGGTCAAAGGTCACACCCTGACCCCTGGCTCAGGTGACCTGCACCCTGACTTCCTGGTTCAGTGGTGGAACCTCTACTCCTCTGGGGTCCTACCTGCTCTCAGAGACTCATATGGAGATGCACTGTTCTGCTCCGGCTGCACTGAGGTACTGTGTGTGTGTGTGTGTGTGTGTGTGTGTGTGTGTGTCCTCATAGCGTGTGGACTTCTGAAGATCTCCAGTACTGACAATAGTTTCTGAATCTTGGAAGATGTATAACAAGACTTGTGAGATATGTTCAGTGCCTCTGGAAAGAATTCACACAGCTTGACTTTTTCCACATTTTGTTATGTTACAACCTGAATTTAAAATGCATTAATTTGAGATCGTGTCACTGGTCTACACAAAGTACCCCATAATGTCAAAGTGAAGAATGTTTTTAGAATTTGTAAAATAAATTAATTCAAGATGAAAAGCTGAAATGTATTGAGTCAAAGTATTCAACCCCTTTGTTATGGCAAGCCTAAACAAGTTCAAGAGTAACAATGTGCTTAACATGTCACGTAATAAGTTGCATTGACTCACTCTGTGTCTTAACATGATTTCTGAATGACTACCTCATCGCTGTACCCCACACATACATCATCTGTAAGGTCCCTCAGTCAAGCAGTGAATTTCTAACAGATTCAACAACAAAAAACAGGGAGGTTTTCCAATGCCTCGCAAAGAAGGGCACCTGTCGGTAGATGGGTAAAAAAGAAAAAAGGAGACATTGAATATTCCTTTGCGCGTGGTGAAGTTATTAATTACACTTTGGATGGTGTATCAATACACCCAGTCACTACAAAGATACAGGCGTCCTTCCTCACTCAGTTGCCGGAGAGGAAGGAAACTGTTCAGGGATTTCACCATGGGGCCATTGGGGACTTAAAAACAGTTCAAGTTTAATGTCTGTGATAGGACACTGAGGATGGATCAATGACATTGTAGTTACTCCACAATACTAACCTAATGTACAATATGAAAAGAAGGAAGCCTGTACAGAATAAAAAATATTCAAAAACGTGCATTCTGTTTGCAATAAGGCAATAAAGTAAAACTGCAAAAAATGTGGCAAAGAAATTAACTTCGTCCTGAATACAAAGCGTTATGTTTGGGGAAAGTCCAACACATCACTGAGTACCACTCTTCATATTTTCAAGCATGGTGGTGGCTGCATCATGTTATGGGTATGCTTGTCATCAGCAAAGACTAGGGTGTTTTTTTTGGATAAAAATAAACTCAATATATCTCAGCACAGGAAAAATCCTTAAGGAGAAACCTGTTTCAGCCTGCTTGGGATACAAATTCGCCTTTCAGCAGGACAATAACCTTAAACACAAGGTCAAATATACAGTGGAGTTGCTTACCAAGATGACATTGAATTTTCCTGAGTGGTCTAGTTCGACAGTTTTGATTTAAATTGGGTTGAAAATCAATGGCAAGACTTGGATATGGCTGTCTAGCAATGATCAACAACCAACTTGACAGAGCTTAAAGAATAAAACAAAGAAAATAATGTACATTCAAGGTGTGCAAAGCTCTTAGAGACTTTTCCAGAAAGACTCACAGCTGTAATCACTGCCAAAGTTGATTCTAACACGTATTGACTCAGAGGAATATTTAAGTTGTTATACACCTATTTCATTTTGTCATTATAGGGTATGGTGTGTATATGGGTGAGAGAAACAAATCTATTTAATCTATTTTGACTTTAGGACGTAACACAACCAAATGTGGAGTAAGGCGAGGGCTATGCATACTTTCTTAAGGCACTGTATGCTTTTTAAGGGGACTGTTGAAGGACAGTTTGTGTATTTGAGTACAGTGTGTTCACAGTGTAATCGTACAGTAGTTTAAGTACACTATTTACTGGTTTCAGTCGCTGATGATGGTGTGTGTGTGTTGACCCTCTGTAGTGGCAAGTCATTGACATGGTAACCTCTCTCCCTGTCTCTCATGGATACTTTAAACAGGTGATCGACGGGCATGTCTCAAATGGCACCATATGCCCTATGTAGTGCAATACTTTTGACACCCTAGTTCAACTCTAGAAACCCGGCCCGCTGTGCTTATTGGAGTTGCCACGGTAACAGGAAGAAGCTGATTGGCTTTTCACTCCCACTGACCCCGGCTCCTGCCCTTAGTTCTGTTTTTCTGTAGAGGAAGCTACTGATTGGTCAATGCTTTGGGTTGAGGGGAAATGCCTCATGGCTGTCACCGTCGCCTTTGTATTAGTGAGTATTTCTCCATGTCTCAGAATGCTCATCTTGTTTGCCTACCCTGTCTCTCCCTCCACCTCCTATAGGAGGAGGTCTGTGACAGTGTGGTTGAGATCATCCTCCCCCCGCCTCCCCCTAAGGCGCCCCAGGTGTCCAGTGAGGAGAGGAGGCAGCGATGGGAGGCGGGCCTGGCGGACTACATGGGAGCCGACTCTTTCGAAAGCATCCAGAGGAAACTAGACTGCTTCCTCAAGTAGAGGGCCAGAGGAGGGATTACTGATGGAAAGGGCATCTATTGGCAGGCCTGAGATGTGTCAGTCAGGGCGGGGATAAACAGGCATTCGACCAATCAGAAGCGAAAGCGGTAGAGCATGGCGTATTGAAAAACAGTCCCATCCTGGGCCTCTCTCTCTCTCTCTGTTTTTCTCTCTCGGTATGTGTGTGTGTGTGCGCATGTGTGTGCGTGTGTTTGTGTGTTCGCGTGTGGCCTGGTCCTGCAGAAATAACCCCTGCAGAGACTGGTCCATTCAGTGTTCGAACACCAGTTTACTACACTATGCAGCCCCCATACCACCACCTCAGCGCAGAAGCCTTGGTCAGTAAGTAATGACTCAGTAATAACCTCACTGTGACTCTGCCTCACCAAGTCCCATCCAGACCCCATGACTCTAACAGCTCTAACCCAGTTACTCAGTCAAACCTGATAATGATAGGGCAGTTGTGCTTTTACTCTTTAAATTATTCAGAGATATGTCGGTATGAAGTATTTCCCTCTATAAAATGGAATAACTGTTATTTTGTTTAAGGTTTGCATCCCAGTGGTTATTTCTGCTCTCCATATGTGTGTTGTGCATGGTTGTTTCTTTATATTAGGATTATTGTGAAGGAAGCCTGTTTCTAAAGTGGAAAACCCACCGTAGCACTTGTCATTTCGCCATGTCCTGTTTGTTGTTATCTCTTCCTGAGGGGTTTCATCACTTCCTGTGTAGTCTGACCAGTTGCCTTACCACTGTCAAAGACTCTTATTTCACAACTAGGCCTATTCTAGTTGTCGCCGTTCACTGTTTACAGAAAACACTTCTCTGCTGCTGCCACCCCCCCCTCCACCTCTACTCCATTCAACCCTTCTACAGACCTACCTCTACCCTCCTCCAGCTCCCCTCTACTCCATTCAACCCTCCTACAGACCTACCTCTACGCTCCTCCAGCTCCACTCTACTCCATTCAACCCTCCTACAGACCTACCTCTATGCTCCACTCTACTCCATTCAACCCTCCTACAGACCTACCTCTACGCTCCACTCTACTCCACCCTTCTCTCCCCTCAACTTGACACCCCCCATCTCCAACTCAACTCACCCCTCCTACAGCCCCACCTTGCCAACCCCCCCCTTCACCACCCTCCAACATCAACACCCTGATGTCTCTTCCTCTCCCTGAAGTGTGTACCTTCATCCCACCTTGTAGATTTAAAAGGAATGGACTGGTGTGAGGAAAATCATGTCGGATATTATTTTGACATGGTGAAAACTCAAGTCCATGATTAATCCAATGCGTTCACATCCATGAAGGGAACTGAGTGAGCAGGACAAGTGCACACGGGGGCATAAGGCCAGTAGGGAATCCTAACACATACAGCCTAAAATGATATAGTAAGTAATGGGACGTAATAGTTTTGTGGTCCCTCTTAATACACCCACAAACGGCTCTATAGAGAAGTTTCCAAACGCTGTGAAACCTTGTGTGTTCTGAACACACCCCGGTAGCTCTCACTGTTTCTGTTCTGAACACAACCCGGTAGTTCTCACTGTTTCTGTTCTGAACACACCCCGGTAGTTCTCACTGTTTCTGTTCTGAACACACCCCGGTAGCTCTCACTGTTTCTGTTCTGAACACACCCCGGTAGTTCTCACTGTTTCTGTTCTGAACACACCCCGGTAGTTCTCACTGTTTCTGTTCTGAACACACCCCGGTAGTTCTCACTGTTTCTGTTCTGAACACACCCCGGTAGCTCTCACTGTTTCTGTTCTGAACACACCCCGGTAGTTCTCACTGTTTCTGTTCTGAACACACCCCGGTAGTTCTCACTGTTTCTGTTCTCTGTAGACACCTAATAAAGGACTGGTGAAGAAGTCTCCATCTGTCTTTTATTCTAGCTATGTGGCTGCTACAAATGCAGCTTAGCTATTAGTACTACTGAACTGTGTGTGTGTGTGTGTGTGTGTGTGTGTGTGTGTGTGTGTGTGTGTGTGTGTGTGTGTGTGTGTGTGTGTGTGTGTGTGTGTGTGTGTGTGTGTGTGTGTGTGTTGTGTGTGTGTGTGTGTGTGTGTGTGTGTGTGTGTGTGTGTGTGTGTGTGTGTGTGTGTGTGTGTGTGTGTGTGTGTGTGTGTGTGTGTGTGTGTGTGTGTGTGTGATTGTCTGGGTATGTGTGTGCGTGCTCAAAGATGATATTAAAATCCTAACAAAAGATTCTGATTGTAGGTGCGCTCTGTTTCAGACCTGGGATAAATATAGTTTTTAACTGCTTTGTGGAAAGTAAAAATCTGTCCAGGGGCTACTTTGGAGGTGACTACAACTATTGGAATACAGATTCCAAAAACAGACCACTTCTTAAACCTAAATACAGACCTCAGAAAGTTACTATGTTTCCAAACTATTTGAGTACCTACTTTTGTTAACTATTTGAATATGGAGCTGAGAAAGCAACTACTTATTTTATTTTTTTTACAAATATTTGAATACAGATCTCAGGAAGTGAGTACTTTTCTGAAACTCTTGGATTGGCAGCCTTCAACTAATGGCAGGGCTGTATCTGGAACTGCATGTTGAAGATAGAAATAGAATGAATAGAGCACACACTCCTATACTTTTCCAATCTATCTGACAGCATATTGGATCTCCACAATACATTTCTATCAAACATTTTGTAAATGTCCATTCTGAATGTCCATTGCCACAGGTGTACATAATCAAGTGTAACCAATTATATTTTGTACAGATAAATAAATTGTGACGTTCAACTACTGTATTACTCTTTAAAAATGCCACTGAAAAGATTGAAAGCTGCAATTAATTTTACGATAACTGTATGGGTGAAAGACGGGTAAACAGTATGTAAAAACAGTAACTAAACATTATTAAATTGACCAATGTTCCAATTTTCCCACACGTGATCTCTCCTTCTCGCTATCACGCATTAGTTTCGCTTCCCCACCCACCATTTTTAAAAAGACCCGACGGGGCTCATTGCCTGCTTGAATTATGCAGAAACGGGCAGCGTTTAGGTCATGTAATTGATTTTGTTGGAAAGGGGAGAAATTGTGCTTTACAATGGTGTTGACATACAGTTGATCTGGAAGTATTACGTTTTTGGGGCGCTAAAATAAGGACAATTGTACGGACCAAAGCAATGTACAAGTTTACGTTATACTGTATTCTTGTCAAACGCCATCCTATTTAACTATTGCTGTACATATACTATTCTATCCACATATTCTTCAGATATACTACATATTCTATCCATATACTGTGCATAATGTCTATACATCCCAACACACACACACACACAGTACCAGTAAAAGTTTGGACATACCTACTCATTCCAGGGTTTTTCTTTGAAGACATCAAAACCAGGAGACTGGGTCTGGGTCCACTCACTAAAGAAAAAGGACTGGAAGCAGCCACGTTGGGAGGGGCCATACCAAGTACTCCTGGTGACAGCCTTCGCTGTGAAAATATCTGAAAGAGCTACCTGGCTTCATATCACACATTGCAAGAGGGAAAGACACACTGCCATTGTCGAACAATCACAGAGTTAGGAGAAGAACCTAATACCAAAAGGGTTCGGGGGTTACCTCTAATGAAGATTCCCTGACACTTTCATAGAAGTGAAAGTATGGGCTGGCCTCTAGCTGATGATATGTTCTCTGGGAAAGGGTGGGGCTTTACAGGAGTGCTGATTGGTCTGAGCTGTCTTATTGTGGGAGCCATATTCCTATTACACCATGACCCATCCGAGAATGCAGAAGGTGGTAACTTGACCCATAGTTTAGACGATGAGGATTTTGTATTAACCAAGCATTAGAAATCACTTGAACTGGGTAAACAGGAAGTGAGAGTGGAGATCGAGAAGGATGTCTCAGTGGAGTTCGATGTAGACAAAATGGGTTCTCTAACTCCGTGGCAGTCTAGGACTATGAGCCATTATGGAAGATATCTGTGCAGGTCCCCGTGTAGTTCATGGAAACAGGTCATAGCTCACACCGAGAGAGAGGGCTACATAAATCCACATACCCAGTATGGAAGAAGATGGAGTGTAGTGAAGGTGAGGGTTTTTGACTGTAATCCTGAGCAAGGGAAATATTGCGTAAAGGTACGAATTACCATTAAAAACGTAAAGGAAGAGGATCTCAGGTTATGGTATGTTGGTTTTGATCAGGTTTTGGTTGACACCATAGTACCATTCTGGTTAGAAGAGGTTAGGGCAGGTGATAGTTCTACAGCCAGCCAGAATACAAGCAGAGCCCCTGGCAAATCAGACACTGACCGTGGAGTCGTCCAGAGCCAAGGGCCGGTGCGGATAGTGCAGACGAAAGATCTTAAGGAAGTGATTGAGGTGGAAACTAGTTATGGGGATTCTAACCTATGGTTAGAATGGATTCAGTATACAGCCAGATCAGTAGCGAAAGAAGAATGTTATGCCTGCGCCACAGCAAAACCTCAATTGACAACCATTCCCTTTCAATTTAATGGAATTGATTCACCCAGGGGAATGGCTTTTATGTTAATTAAAGCTGTTCATGAAGGCAGGGAAGCCAGACAATGACAGTTGCATTGATCTGCATTATCGGTATCCCCATGTGCCCATTACATCCAGACTTCCCCCTTTCACAGTTACAGGACATTACTATTGTATGGCTTGCGACATCACACACGTATGGGACGTAGGGGAAGTAAGAACATGCAATAGGACAGAGAATGTTACACCCGACAAGACAATGAGGGACCTGACTGGGTGGTTGAGTTCCGAGGACTTTAGTGAGCTAAAAAAGGCCGAGAGCGGATGTCTGGTGGTTGTGTGGAGGTATGAAGCTGTGGCCCAACCTGCCTACAAATTGGACCGATATAGGTGCAGTTGGGCATGCCCTTCACCCTTATCAAATACAAAGACCGCGGGCAAGGTAGAAGAGACAGGAGTGCTCTATCAGGATCTTTTGACAATAGAGTTTACATTGATAGCATTGGAGTTCCCAGGGGGATGATGAGTTCAAAGATAGGAATCAGAGGGCTGGCTTGGAATCAAGCATCTTCTGGTGGTCAACTCTCAATAAGAATGTAGATTGTATTAATTATATCTACTATAACCAACAGCGTTTCGTCAACTATACTAGAGATGTGATACAAGGGTTGACAGAACAGACAGCTGCAACTGGTTTGATGGTGTGGCAGAATAGAATAGCATTGGATATGTTACTGGCTGAAAAGGGTGGTGTGTGTGTGTGATATTCGAGGCCGAATGTTGTACTTTCATCCCCGATAACACAGCTCCAGACGGATCAGTGACCAAGACCCTGGCTGGTTTAACCACATTAGCTCACAAATTAGCAGAGAACTCTGGGGTGGATAATGCTCTAACAAATTGGTTTGATAGTCTGTTTGGGAAATGGAAAAATGTCAATCACTGTGTTGTGCGCAACTTTCACCTGTATGAGTATCTTGGCTCTGTGTGGATGTTGTTTGGTCCCCTGTGTGAGAGGTTTGATTACCAGGACTCTGGAGAGGTCAATGACGCAACAGGTGGTGAGGTACGGACCGATTTCGCGCTCCGGCCAGTGTGATGACGAATACGGGCCTCCGGGCCTAGAAGATGGCTCCATTTCTTTTAACTACGAGGAGCCCATGTTGGATGAGACTGTTTTTTTATGAAGATTGTAATAAAAATCCTAACAGGAAGCGTTATGATTGGATAGGCCTATAACAGTCATTGATGAATATCGAATGTACATACATGTATTGGTTTGATTTATTCTTGGATACCATAAATATTTCCATATAGTATATATTGTATTTTTAGTCAATAAGGGTGGATGTGTTGATGGAATTTATATGAATGACTAGAATATTCCACCCTGAAGCCATATAATCGCATGAAATTGATTAGAATTATGTATAACCATAGTTAGTGCAATATGTCTATAATAGTATCTTAAAAACAGACCAGAACGTTCTGTCTGAGCAAGATTCAGTGCCGACCTTGACTGGGGCCATTGAGAGTACTTTCCAGAGTACGGAATCCCCTAATCTTTGTCGGCTGGGTAGCAGGAAATGTGTGTGCGTATGTTAGTGTGAATGTGTGTGCGTGAGAAGCCAGTATAAAATGAATTGTCTTGTACAACAGAGCAGGGCGCTTTCGTAAATAAACTTACTGACTATCGTAGCTGGGCCTCCATCTGATTCATTTCAACCAGTTTATTACAAATTATGGGTTTCAGGCTGAGTAGTTCATTGAATTGGGTTTATGAACATTGAGAAGATAATTCTCGTGACAGTAGGATAGTCAGTTTTACGAGGGTATGTTTGGCAGCATGAGTGAAGGATGCTTTATTGCGAAATAGGAAGCCGATTCTAGATTTGATTTTGGATTGGAGATGCTTAATGTGAGTCTGAAAGGATAGTTTACAGTCTAACCAGACACCTAGGTATTTGTAGATATCCACAAATTCTAAGTCAGAACCGTCCAGAGTAGTGATACTGGACGGGCGGGCAAGTGCTGGTAGCGATCGGTTGAAGAGCACGCATTTAGTTTTACATTTAATTTAAGAGCAGTTGGAGGCCACGGAAGGAGAGTTGTATGGCATTGAAGCTCGTCTGGAGGTTAGTTAACACAGTGTCCAAAAAAGGGCCAGAAGTATATAGAATGTTTTCGTCTGCGTAGAGGTGGATCAGAGAATCACCCGCAGCAAGAGCGACATCATTGATGTATACAGAGAAAAGAGTCGGCCTGAGAATTTAACCCTGTGGAACCCCCACAGACTGCCAGAGGTCCAGACAACAGGCCCTCCGATTTGACACACTGAACTCTGTCTGAGAAGTAGTTGGTGAACTAAGTGAGGCGGTCATTTGAGAAACCAAGGCTGTTGAGTCTGCCGATAAGAATGTGGTGATTGACAGAGTCGAAAGCCTTGGCCAGGTCGATGAATACAGCTGCACAGTATTGTTTCTTATCGATGGAGGTTATGATATCGTTTAGGACATTGAACGTGGCTGAGGTGCACCCATGACCAGCTCGGAAACGAGATTGCATAGCGGAGAAGGTATGGTGGGATTCAAAATGGTCAGTGATCTGTTTGTTAACTTGGCTTTCAAAGACCTTAGAAAGACAGGGTAGGATAGATATAGGTCTGTAGCAGTTTGGGTCTAGAGTGTCACCCCCTTTGAAGAGGGGGATGACCGCTGCAGCTTTCCAATCTTTGGGGATCTCAGATGATACGAGAGGTTAAACAGGCTAGTAATAGGAGTTGCAACAATTTCGTCTGATAATTGTAGAAAGAGAGGGTCCAGATTGTCTAGTCCTGCCAATTTTAGGGGTCCAGATTTTGCAGCTCTTTCAGAACATCAGCTATCTGGATTTGGGTGAAGGATACATGGGGAGGCTTGGGCAAGTAGATGTGAGGGGTGCAGGGCTGTTGACCTGGTGGAAAGCATGGCCAGCCGTAGAAAAATGCTTGTTGAAATTCTCATTTATCGTTGGTTTATTGGTGGTGACAGTGTTTCCTAGCCTCAGCGCAGTGGGCATTTGGGAGGAGGTGCTCTTATTCTCCATGGACTTTACAGTGTCCCAGAACATTTTGGAGTTTGTGCTGCAGGATGCAAATTTCTGTTTGAAAAAGATAGCCTTTGCTTTCCTAACTGCCTGTGTATATTAGTTCCAAACTTCCTTGAAAAGTTGCCTATCGCGGGGGCTATTTGATTCTAATGCAGTACACCACAGGATGTTTTTGTGCTGGTCAAGGGCCAGTCAGGTCTGGAGTGAACCACGGGCTATATATTTTCCTGGTTCTACATTTTTTGAATGGGACATGCTTATTTACGATTGTGAGGAAAGCACTTTTAAAGAATAACCAGGCATCTTCTACTGACAGAATGTGGTAAATATCCTTCCAGGATACCTGAGCCAGGTCGATTAGGAAGGCCTGCTCGCTGAAGTGTTTTAGGGAGCGTTTGACAGTGATGAGGGGTGGTCATTTGACCGCAGACCCATTACAGATTACGGATATCTGGTGGTCTGTCTCCTCATGGCTCAGCCACATAATGCCAGAGTATATCTGGTGGTCTGTCTCCTCATGGCTCAGCCACATAATGCCAGAGTATATCTGGTGGTCTGTCTCCTCATGGCTCAGCCACATAATGCCAGGGTATATCTGGTGGTCTGTCTCCTCATGGCTCAGCCACATAATACCAGGGTATATCTGGTGGTCTGTCTCCTCATGGCTCAGCCACATAATACCAGGGTATATCTGGTGGTCTGTCTCCCCATGGCTCAGCCACATAATGCCAGGGTATATCTGGTGGTCTGTCTCCTCATGGCTCAGCCACATAATGCCAGAGTATATCTGGTGGTCTGTCTCCTCATGGCTCAGCCACATAATGCCAGGGTATATCTGGTGGTCTGTCTCCTCATGGCTAGGCCACATAATGCCAGGGTATATCTGGTGGTCTGTCTCCTCATGGCTCAGCCACATAATGCCAGGGTATATCTGGTGGTCTGTCTCCTCATGGCTCAGCCACATAATACCAGGGTATATCTGGTGGTCTGTCTCCTCATGGCTCAGCAACATAATGCCAGGGTATATCTGGTGGTCTGTCTCCTCATGGCTAGGCCACATAATGCCAGGGTATATCTGGTGGTCTGTCTCCTCATGGCTCAGCCACATAATGCCAGGGTATATCTGGTGGTCTGTCTCCTCATGGCTCAGCAACATAATGCCAGGGTATATCTGGTGGTCTGTCTCCTCATGGCTCAGCCACATAATGCCAGAGTATATCTGGTGGTCTGTCTCCTCATGGCTAGGCCACATAATGCCAGAGTATATCTGGTGGTCTGTCTCCTCATGGCTCAGCCACATAATGCCAGGGTATATCTAGTGTGCTTTCTGGAATAAGAGAAAGCCTATATCGTGGCAGAAAGAGCAATAGAGGATAAAATTAGTTTCATTCTCTATTTCTTCAAGATCACAGTAGTTACATCGTCTTTCCTCTTCCATTTCACCACAATACCGACCTGTTTCAATTTGCAGAGGCAATATCCCTGATCTTAGCTATATTTCATATTTCCATTCTTTTACTTTTAGATTTGTGTGTTGTTGGTAAAATTATGATTAAATGACTGAACAAGTCATTTTAAATGGAACTGTAACTAAGTAAAACTTATACTCTGTTTTATTATATCTGATTAACAATATGAGTTCATAAGAAGGGATTGTGAGACACGGACAAGGAGTAATTAAAGTTAATGAACACCATTCCAACTAGGAAGAAACGAATGGGTTGGGGACTGTGAAAACAGATAAGGTTGTTAGCCTATGGTTGACCCTACAGAAACTTAGCTCTGGGGTTTTTAGATAAGACAGTGAGTGCATTCCTAAATGTTCTGTTAATTAGAACTGTCAGCTCAGTGGTGATTGATAATGTTGAGGGGTCAAAAGTTACCTGGGAGTGTGTTAGTAAGTTAGAATGAACTTTTCACCTCACTTTGTCCCAGTCGAGAGGAGGGGATTCTGTTAAAGCAATGAAATGACGTCATGATCTGTATATAAACTGTTGTTCGTGGTTAAGTGGCAGCGCGCTCCGAGAATAAATTCTGTTACCTATTATTGAAAGACTGGTCTGCATCTATTTTATGCAAACAAGAATCTTACAAATTCTCATAAAATAGATTAAGGGTTTTCAATTAATGAAAGCACATTGGCATAATTAAATTAACAGTGTTTAGTTGTTTATTGTTAGATATTACTGCACTGTTGGAGATAGGAAAACAAGCATTTTGCTCCATATGCAATAACATCTACTAAATACTGTATGTGCATGCAACCAATAACATTTTATTTGATTTCTGATCATATACTTAGACTAATTCAAACTGTTGGCCTCTTCATCAAATATTTGGCAGCCGTCAATAAAACATGTTTTTGCTTGCATATATTCAAATAGGCTACATTCAAATATTACTTGGTTTTCTGAGAGGTAGGCCTAGTCAAAATACTTTCAAATATTATTTGGTTTTCTGAGACCTGTATTTGAATATCAAAGAAAATATACTGAACAAAAATCTAAATTCATCATTTTCAGAAATTTGACTGAGTTACAGTTCATATAAGGAAATAGATCGATAGAAATAAATAAACGAGGCCCCAATCCATGGATTTCACATGACTTGGCAAGGGTGCAGCCATGGGTCGGCCTGCGAGGGCGTAGACTCACTCGGGAGCCAGGCTCACCCATTGGGGAGCCAGGCCCAGCCAATCAGAATGAGTTTTTCCACACAAAAGGGCTCTATAACTGTAACGGTTATCTTCCATTGAAGGAGAGGAGGACCAAAATGCCGCGTGGTTAGTGTTCAACATGTTTAATATAGACGATAAATGAGAACACTTACAAAATACAAAACAACAAATGTGAAAACCGAAAACAGTCCTATCTGGTGCATAGACACAAAGACAGAAGACATTTAGGCAGCCATATTCTGTGGGTACTTTGTGGGTGGTTGTCTTCTGTCTTTGTGTGTTTACATGTGGTCTGCGGTTTTGAGGCCGGTTGGACATACTGCCAAATTCTCTAAAATGACGTTGAAGATGGCTTATGGTAGAGAAATGAACATTCAATTCCCTGGTAACAGCTCTGGTGGACATTCCTGCAGTCAGCATTCCAATTGCAAGTTCCCTCAAAACTTGATACATCTGTGGTGTTGTGTGACAAAATTGCACATTTAGAACGGCCTTTTTTCTTGTGCCCAGCACAAGGTGCACCTGTGTA
Source organism: Oncorhynchus masou masou (assembly GCF_036934945.1). Taxonomy (NCBI): domain Eukaryota; kingdom Metazoa; phylum Chordata; class Actinopteri; order Salmoniformes; family Salmonidae; genus Oncorhynchus; species Oncorhynchus masou. The sequence goes on along the minus strand of NC_088217.1, from coordinate 77,512,378 downwards.
ATGTGCATGCTGTTTAATCAGCTTCTTGATATGCCACACCTGCCAGGTAGATGGATTATCTTGGCAAAGAAGAAATGCTTACTAACAGGGATTTAAACAAATTTGTGCAAAAAAAATGAGCGAAATAAGCTTTTTGTACATATGGAACATTTCTAGGATATTTTATTTCAGCTCATGAAACATGGGACCAACACTTTTTACATGTTACATTTATATTTATAATACCTAGGATAGGATAAAGTAATCCTTCTCACCCCCCCACCCCCCCATTTTTAGATGCACTTTTGTAAAGTGGCTGTTCCACTGGATGTCATAAGGTGAATTCACCAATTTGTAAGTCGCTCTGGATAAGAGTGTCTGCCAAATGACTTAAATGTAAATATTGTTGTTCAATATAGTTGGCTTTTAGTTGAAACTCTATATAAACTATATTAGACGACCTAGAGTATCTTAAATGTTTTTATTTTCTACTGAACTACAAAATACAACTATTTTCGACCCTACTCTGTTTAGCTTTATGAATGTTGGTGGCACTTTAGATATAAAGAAATGGTAGTAACAAACTTGAGTTTAACTCAAATGTTGTCTTTAGATTGGATATGTGTATTTCGATGCTCTAAAGCTCTTATAGGAAATTGCCAGAAAAATGCAAAGAACGTTTTCTAAATCAATGTACAGACAGAGAAAGGCCACCACCACACTGTTTTAAAAACCCGCCCACCCGGCGCGCCGGCGTGGAAACTAAATCGAGTGTACCGTTCCGTCTGGGCTTGGTCTGTGGTTCGTTCCGTTTCCGCCCTGTCATCCTGGCTTTTCTCCGGTCCTCGGGGCCCAATTCCAGAAGAGGACAGCTAAACAAGTGAAAACTGTGTATTAGCTAAACTGACATCAGTCTATTAGCTCAAATCTTAAGTAAATCACAGCGCCAGATCGGTGTACCGCGGAGACAAAGAGAGGAGGAGGGGCGGGGTTTCAGGAGTTTTACATGAGACGAGATATTGCTTCCTAGTTAAGCTTACTGGTGAGTAAAAGGCGCACATTACAACATGGCTAGGCTATCCAGCTATCTGCTTAAACTAGCCGTACTACTGGACTTCTGTTAGATAGTTACTGATAATCACTAGTGAACGTAACATAATATTGCATTTCACATGGTTATAAACCTTTTATTACAGTGGATATAGTGCATCCATTCTCATAGGCCTAGCTGTGAACCGTATTTTTTATAGTGGACATACACCCACCTATCATACCCTGTCTGTAACCCTATCATTAAGGCCTAGTGGACATATTACACTCAGCCTCACATCCATATAGCTACTTTTATAGTGGAGATATCACACCCACCTATTATATAGCCTGGCTATAAACATATTATTATTATAGTGGAGATAGCACACCCACCTATTATATAGCCTGGCTATAAACATATTATTATTATAGTGGAGATAGCACATCCACCTATTATATAGCCTGGCTATAAACATATTATTAGATTATTATAGTGGAGATATCACATCCACCTATTATATAGCCTGGCTATAAACATATTATTATTATAGTGGAGATAGCACATCCACCTATTATATAGCCTGGCTATAAACATATTATTAGATTATTATAGTGGAGATATCACATCCACCTATTATATAGCCTGGCTATAAACATATTATTAGATTATTATAGTGGAGATAGCACATCCACCTATTATATAGCCTGGCTATAAACATATTATTATTATAGTGGAGATAGCACATCCACCTATTATATAGCCTGGCTATAAACATATTATTATTATAGTGGAGATAGCACATCCACCTATTATATAGCCTGGCTATAAACATAGTATTATTATAGTGGAGATAGCACATCCACCTATTATATAGCCTGGCTATAAACATATTATTATTATAGTGGAGATAGCACATCCACCTATTATAAGCCTGGCTATAAACATATTATTATTATAGTGGAGATAGCACATCCACCTATTATAAGCCTGGCTATAAACATATTATTATTATAGTGGGGATAGCACATCCACCTATTATATAGCCTGGCTATAAACATATTATTATTATAGTGGAGATAGCACATCCACCTATTATATAGCCTGGCTATAAACATATTATTATTATAGTGGAGATAGCACATCCACCTATTATATAGCCTGGCTATAAACATATTATTATTATAGTGGAGATAGCACATCCACCTATTATATAGCCTGGCTATAAACATATTATTATTATAGTGAAGATAGCACATCCACCTATTATATAGCCTGGCTATAAACATATTATTATTATAGTGGAGATAGCACATCCACCTATTATATAGCCTGGCTATAAACATATTATTATTATAGTGGAGATAGCACATCCACCTATTATATAGCCTGGCTATAAACATATTATTATTATAGTGGAGATAGCACATCCACCTATTATATAGCCTGGCTATAAACATATTATTATTATAGTGGAGATAGCACATCCACCTATTATATAGCCTGGCTATAAACATATTATTATTATAGTGGAGATAGCACATCCACCTATTATATAGCCTGGCTATAAACATATTATTATTATAGTGGAGATAGCACATCCACCTATTATATAGCCTGGCTATAAACATATTATTATTATAGTGGAGATAGCACATCCACCTATTATATAGCCTGGCTATAAACATATTATTATTATAGTGGAGATAGCACATCCACCTATTATATAGCCTGGCTATAAACATATTATTATTATAGTGGAGATAGCACATCCACCTATTATATAGCCTGGCTATAAACATATTATTATTATAGTGGAGATAGCACATCCACCTATTATATAGCCTGGCTATAAACATATTATTATTATAGTGGAGATAGCACCTCCACCTATTATATAGCCTGGCTATAAACATAGTATTATTATAGTGGAGATAGCACATCCACCTATTATATAGCCTGGCTATAAACATATTATTATTATAGTGGAGATAGCACATCCACCTATTATATAGCCTGGCTATAAACATATTATTATTATAGTGGAGATAGCACATCCACCTATTATATAGCCTGGCTATAAACATATTATTATTATAGTGGAGATAGCACATCCACCTATTATATAGCCTGGCTATAAACATATTATTATTATAGTGGAGATAGCACATCCACCTATTATATAGCCTGGCTATAAACATATTATTATTATAGTGGAGATAGCACATCCACCTATTATATAGCCTGGCTATAAACATAGTATTATTATAGTGGAGATAGCACATCCACCTATTATATAGCCTGGCTATAAACATATTATTATTATAGTGGAGATAGCACATCCACCTATTATATAGCCTGGCTATAAACATATTATTATAGTGGAGATAGCACATCCACCTATTATATAGCCTGGCTATAAACATATTATTATTATAGTGGAGATAGCACATCCACCTATTATATAGCCTGGCTATAAACATATTATTATTATAGTGGAGATAGCACATCCACCTATTATATAGCCTGGCTATAAACATATTATTATTATAGTGGAGATAGCACATCCACCTATTATATAGCCTGGCTATAAACATATTATTATTATAGTGGAGATAGCACATCCACCTATTATATTGCCTGGCTATAAACATATTATTATTATAGTGGAGATAGCACATCCACCTATTATATAGCCTGGCTATAAACATATTATTATTATAGTGGAGATAGCACATCCACCTATTATATAGCCTGGCTATAAACATATTATTATTATAGTGGAGATAGCACATCCACCTATTATATAGCCTGGCTATAAACATATTATTATTATAGTGGAGATAGCACATCCACCTATTATATAGCCTGGCTATAAACATATTATTATTATAGTGGAGATAGCACATCCACCTATTATATAGCCTGGCTATAAACATATTATTATTATAGTGGAGATAGCACATCCACCTATTATATAGCCTGGCTATAAACATAGTATTATTATAGTGGAGATAGCACATCCACCTATTATATAGCCTGGCTATAAACATAGTATTATTATAGTGGAGATAGCACATCCACCTATTATATAGCCTGGCTATAAACATATTATTATAGTGGAGATAGCACATCCACCTATTATATAGCCTGGCTATAAACATAGTATTATTATAGTGGAGATAGCACATCCACCTATTATATAGCCTGGCTATAAACACATTATTATTATAGTGGAGATATCACACCCACCTATTATATAGCCTGGCTATAAACATATTATTATAGTGGAGAGATCACACCCACCTATTATATAGCCTGGCTATAAACCTATTATTAGATTATTATAGTGGAGATATCACATCCACCTATTATATAGCCTGGCTATAAACATATTATTAAAAACCTAGTAGAATATTGCAACCATTCACATACATCTGTTATTACAGTTTAAATACTGTACAAAGCCCAAGGCAACTGATTACCAGTCAGTAGATGGATGCAGCTACTATCTCAACTAACGTTGTTATCCAACTGTAGTTCTTCTTATTTGTATTATTTCAGTAAGCCTACAGTACCACTGTCTGTGTGCATCACATGTAGCCTGCCACTGTCTGTGTGCATCACATGTAGCCTGCCACTGTCTGTGTGCATCACATATAGCCTGCCACTGTCTGTGTGCATCACATGTAGCCTGCCACTCTCTGTGTGCATCACATGTAGCCTGCCACTGTCTGTGCATCACATGTAGCCTGCCACTGTCTGTGTGCATCACATGTAGCCTGCCACTCTCTGTGTGCATCACATGTAGCCAGCCACTGTCTGTGCATCACATATAGCCTGCCACTCTCTGTGTGCATCACATGTAGCCTGCCACTGTCTGTGTGCATCACATGTAGCCTGCCACTGTCTGTGTGCATCACATGTAGCCTGCCACTGTCTGTGCATCACATGTAGCCTGCCACTGTCTGTGCATCACATGTAGCCTGCCACTGTCTGTGCATCACATGTAGCCAGCCACTGTCTGTGCATCACATGTAGCCTGCCACTCTCTGTGTGCATCACATGTAGCCTGCCACTCTCTGTGTGCATCACATGTAGCCAGCCACTGTCTGTGCATCACATATAGCCTGCCACTCTCTGTGTGCATCACATGTAGCCTGCCACTGTCTGTGCATCACATATAGCCTGCCACTCTCTGTGTGCATCACATGTAGCCTGCCACTGTCTGTGCATCACATGTAGCCTGCCACTCTCTGTGTGCATCACATGTAGCCTGCCACTCTCTGTGTGCATCACATGTAGCCAGCCACTGTCTGTGCATCACATATAGCCTGCCACTCTCTGTGTGCATCACATGTAGCCTGCCACTGTCTGTGCATCACATGTAGCCTGCCACTGTCTGTGTGCATCACATGTAGCCTGCCACTGTCTGTGTGCATCACATGTAGCCTGCCACTGTCTGTGCATCACATGTAGCCTGCCACTGTCTGTGCATCACATGTAGCCTGCCACTGTCTGTGTGCATCACATGTAGCCTGCCACTGTCTGTGCATCACATGTAGCCTGCCACTGTCTGTGTGCATCACATGTAGCCAGCCACTGTCTGTGCATCACATATAGCCTGCCACTCTCTGTGTGCATCACATGTAGCCAGCCACTGTCTGTGCATCACATGTAGCCTGCCACTCTCTGTGTGCATCACATGTAGCCAGCCACTGTCTGTGCATCACATATAGCCTGCCACTCTCTGTGTGCATCACATGTAGCCTGCCACTCTCTGTGTGCATCACATGTAGCCTGCCACTCTCTGTGTGCATCACATGTTGCCTGCCACTGTCTGTGTGCATCACATATAGCCTGCCACTCTCTGTGTGCATCACATGTAGCCTGCCACTCTCTGTGTGCATCACATGTAGCCTGCCACTCTCTGTGTGCATCACATGTTGCCTGCCACTGTCTGTGTGCATCACATATAGCCTGCCATTGTAAGTTGAATTCTGACATGTGTTCTGAGGTGTGATGTGTGCTGGAATGAATGAATACAGGATGAATGGATTGTCTACACTGTGTAGCATGGCATGGAGGCGTCTGTGTGTGTCCTGTGCAGTCAGCTATTTCCTTTTATAGACGTTGAACACTAAAGGCTGTTTCACTCTACTTCCTGAAAACAACGTTGACTATGTTTGCTTCCTGCTTCTGTCTGATTAGTCAGTTTGGCCCTTGTGACCCTCAGGGCCTCTAGGAGTTCCAGGATAAGGAAGTGGATTTCCCCGAGAAACAAAGAGGAGAGAGCAGAATGTAATGGAGAGAGCAGAATGTAACAGAGAGAGCAGGATGTAACGGAGAGAGCAGAATGTAACGGAGAGAGCAGAATGTAACGGAGAGAGCAGAATGTAACGGAGAGAGCAGAATGTAACGGAGAGAGTAGACCTACAATGTATAAACAGAGGGTGGGTTCAGATTCCCTCTCCTATCCTGGAAGTCTGCACTTGTTCAAAGTGTGCTTTTGTTCACTCCCCCTTATGGATATAAAAACATTAGATTGGCTGGGACGAAGCAATATGGTGATAATTCCCTGCAGCCTATCAGAGGGCATGATGGTGATATTAATTTGTTTCTGTGGCCTAAGGGAAGTGCGTCTGCCTCTGATTTACCCAATCCCAGGCCTGGAGCTATGGAATTCCTAGGGAACGAGTCCCAGCCTGGATAGCACCCATTATTATCCTGACACACACACACACACACACACACACACGCAAACACACACTGCCTTACACGTTACTAGGCTAGGCTGTGCTGAGCAAGAACTGCTGGGCATGATAGAACTGGCTGTGTCTGAGACCGCTGTGGAATGAGACTGCCTGTTATAACATGTCCTGGAGAGAGAGGAATAGAGAGAGGGGGGAAAGAGAAAGAAAGAGACCAAGATAGACAGGGACAAGGACTGAGAGAGACAGGGACTGAGAGAGACAGGGACCGAGAGAGTAATAAGGTACACACACGGATATTACAAGCTAAAGTAAAGCTGTTGTTGACCTACTCTTCTGAAAAGCACAGGGGAGGAGAACAGAAAGGGTAAGTAGGAGGGAGAGGGGTGGGGAAACGGAGAGAGGCTGGGGACAGCTAATGTAGTTGTTGATGTCTGATCGGGGATACAAAGCTGTAGACAGAGAGACAGAGGGAGAAGGAGGCTAGCGTGTCTTTCCGACAGTGTGGAATGTTGACTGTGTCCTTTTAGTGGAGGGGAGAGAAAAACATTGGAAATCGAAAGGCAGTTGTCCTGGACGGACTTGTACACACACACAGCAGGGTCAGAGACGGGACGTGATGAAAGCTCTGTGAGCTAGATGTAGGCTATTTCCTGTTGATGGGGATGATGTCACTGTGCCTTATACCTTTTGAAGGGGAACTCTGTCGCGTTTTTCTCTGAGAGAGGAAGAGGTTGTGGTGTGCAGGTGAAAAGGTGTCAGACGGGAGCTTTTACCTTATTTGGAGCCGAAAACATCCTTCTGCTCTGCAATGCATTATACACACACACACACACACACACACACACACACACAACAGGAAACCACACATAACATGTACCTTCCTCATCCACTCTTTGTTCCCTCTTACACGCAGACACACACACGGACACACACGCCAAACACACACCTTCTCACTTTGTGTCGGTGTGTCAAGGCATGATAGAGGTCTCTCTTTTTCTCTGACAGCGGTGTGTGTCTCTCTCCCTCTCCAGGTGTGTGTGTGTGTGTAGATGTGTGACAGCGGTGTGTGTGAAGACAAGCCCCCCGCCCCCCCTGTCAGAATGAACAGCCAAGGAGGCGGAGCCAAGGACTCAGTGTCGGGCAACTACAACTCTCGGTCCCTCCCCTCTGTTCCTGAGGAGAAACAGAAACGAAATAAAATCATCTCCATGTTCGCCTCCGAGAAAGGTACACACACAAACACACACACACAAACACACACACACTTGCTTATGGCTGTCGACCGATGCCGATGATGATGCCACACAGACACAAGCACAAACATACACACACTCACATACACAGAACCACACAGACGTCTAAGCTGTGTTAAGGAGTGTGTATATTAATTATAGAGTGTGTGTGTGTGTGTGTGTGTGTGTGTGTGTGTGTGTGTGTGTGTGTGTGTGTGTGTGTGTGTGTGTGTGTGTGTGTGTGTGTGTGTGTGTGTGTGTGTGTGTGTGTGTGTGTGTGTGTGTGTCAGGAGGCAGGAAGAAGGATCGTGATAAGGACAACAGACCAGAGATCTCCTCTCCGTCAGACTTTGAACACACCATCCATGTGGGCTTCGACGCCGTCACAGGAGAGTTCACAGTGAGTCTGTCTTTGTTTCTCTTAGTGTGTGTGTTTATAACTATTCATCTGTGGGTGGGTGTGTGTGTCTGTGGCGTGTATGTGTGTTTGGGTAATAATCTGTGTGTGTGTGTAGGGTATGTGTGTTTGAGTAATAATCTGTGGGTGTGTGTAGGGTATGTGTGTTTGAGTAATAATCTGTGGGTGTGTGTAGGGTATGTGTGTTTGAGTAATAATTTGTGTGTGTGTGTGTAGGGCATGTGTGTTTGAGTAATAATCTGTGTGTGTGTGTGTGTGTGTGTGTAGGGTATGTGTGTTTGAGTAATAATCTGTGTGTGTGTGTGTAGGGCATGTGTGTTTGAGTAATAATCTGTGTGTGTGTGTGTAGGGCATGCCGGAGCAGTGGTCCAACCTGCTCCAGACGTCTAACATCAGTAAATCGGAGCAGAAGCAGAATCCTCAGGCTGTTCTGGACATTCTCAAGTTCTACGACTCCTCCACCGCAAAACAGAAATACCTCTCCTTCTCAGGTTGGTTCTCTCTCCCTCCCTCACTCACTCACGCACGCACACACACACACACAACCTCTCCCTCAATGTTAGCAAGACAAATCAGCTGATCGTGGACTACAGGAAAAGGAGGGCAGAGCACGCCCCCGTTCTCATCGACAGTTCTGTAATGGAGCAGGTTGAGAGCTTCAAGTTCCTTGGTGTCCACATCCCCAACAACTATCCTGGTCCAAACACACCAAGACAGTCGTGAAGTGGGCGTGACAAAACCTATTCCACCTCAAGAGACTGAAAAGATTTGACATGGGTCGTCAGATCCTCAAAAGGTTTTACAGCTGCACCATCGAGAGCATCCTGACTGGTTGCATCACTGCCTGGTATGGCAACTGCTCGGCCTCCGACCACAAGGCACTACAGAGGGTAGTGCGAACGGCCCAGTACATCACCGGGGCCAAGCTTCCTGCCATCCAGGACCTCTATACCAGGTGGTGTCAGAGGAAGGCCCTAAAAATTGTCAAAGACTCCAGCCACCCAAGTTATAGACTGTTCTCTCTGCTACCACACGGCAAGCGGTACCGGAGCGCCAAGTCTAGGTCCAAGAGGCTCCTTAACAGCTTCTACCCCCAACCCATAAGACTGATGAAACATTAATCAATTGGCCACCTGGACTATTTGCATTGACCACCTTTTTTACACTGCTGCTACCACTGTTTATTATCTATGTATAGTCACTTCACCCCTACCTACATGTACATATTACCTCAATTACCTCAACTAACCTGTTTATTATCTATGTATAGTCACTTCACCCCTACCTACATGTACATATTACCTCAATTACCTCAACTAACCTGTTTATTATCTATGTATAGTCACTTCACCCCTACCTACATGTACATATTACCTCAATTACCTCAACTAACCTGTTTATTATCTATGTATAGTCACTTCACCCCTACCTACATGTACATATCACCTCAATTACCTCAACTAACCTGTTTATTATCTATGTATAGTCACTTCACCCCTACCTACATGTACATATTACCTCAACTAACCTGTTTATTATCTATGTATAGTCACTTCACCCCTACCTACATGTACATATTACCTCAATTACCTCAACTAACCTGTTTATTATCTATGTATAGTCACTTCACCCCTACCTACATGTACATATTACCTCAATTACCTCAACTAACCTGTTTATTATCTATGTATAGTCACTTCACCCCTACCTACATGTACATATTACCTCAATTACCTCAACTAACCTGTTTATTATCTATGTATAGTCACTTCACCCCTACCTACATGTACATATTACCTCAACTAACTATTATCTATGTATAGTCACTTTACCCCTACCTACATATACGTATTACCTCAATTACCTGAACTAACCTGTTTATTATCTATGTATAGTCACTTCACCCCTACCTACATGTACATATTACCTCAACTAACCTGTTTATTATCTATGTATAGTCACTTCACCCCTACCTACATGTACATATTACCTCAATTACCTCAACTAACCTGTTTATTATCTATGTATAGTCACTTCACCCCTACCTACATGTACATATTACCTCAATTACCTCAACTAACCTGTTTATTATCTATGTATAGTCACTTCACCCCTACCTACATGTACATATTACCTCAATTACCTCAACTAACCTGTTTATTATCTATGTATAGTCACTTCACCCCTACCTACATGTACATATTACCTCAATTACCTCAACTAACCTGTTTATTATCTATGTATAGTCACTTCACCCCTACCTACATGTACATATTACCTCAACTAACTATTATCTATGTATAGTCACTTTACCCCTACCTACATATACGTATTACCTCAATTACCTCAACTAACCTGTTTATTATCTATGTATAGTCACTTCATCCCTACCTACATGTACGTATTACCTCATTTACCTCAACTAACCTGTTTATTATCTATGTATAGTCACTTCACCCCTACCTACATGTACATATTACCTCATTTACCTCAACTAACCTGTACATTGACTCGGTACCTGCACCCCCTGTAGAAAGCCTCGCTACTGTTATTTTATTGTGTAACTTTTTCTTTCTTTCCTTTATTTAACAAATATTTTCTTAACCTCTTGTCTTAAAACTCTGCATTGTTGGTTAAGCGCTTGTAAGTCCGCATTTCACAGTTAGCGACATGTTGTATTCGGCGCATGTGATAAATACCATTTCATTTGATTTGTCTTGCATCCCAAATGGCACCCTTTTCCCTGATAGTGCACTACTTTCATCCAGTACTGCACTGTGAAGGGAATAGGATGCCATTTGGGAAGTACCCTGGGTCTCTTCTATCATGTGAATGAAAACTCTCCCTCCTCTCTCTCCTCTCTCTCTCTCTCTCTCTCTCTCTCTCTCTCCCCTCTCTCTCTCTCTCTCCCCTCTCTCTCTCTCTCTCTCTCTCTCTCTCTCTCTATCTCCCCTCTCTCTCGCTCTCCCCTCTCTCCTCTCTCTCTCTATCTCTCTCTCTCTCTCTCTCTCTCCCCTCTCTCTCTCTCTCTCCCTCTCTCCTCTCTCTCTCTCTCTCTCTCTCTATCTCCCCTCTCTCTCGCTCTCCCCTCTCTCTCTCTCTCTCTCCTCTCTCTCTCTATCTCTCTCTCTCTCTGTCCTTTTCCTTCAGAAAAAGATGCACAGTCGGTGAGTACTAAACTACCACAAGAAAATTTCAAAGTACAAACTACTAAGGGCTTCTTCATTGCAACACAGTGTGTGTGTGTGTGTTCCAGCCTGGAAAGCAGGGTGCCACGTCCTCGCCATCCGGCGGTAAAGACGGTGAAGATGATGACGATGATGGAGACGAAGCTCCGCCCCCTATTGTGGCGCCACGGCCTGAGCACACCAAATCAGTAAGTTACCCCGTACACACACACACACACACACATTGCCTGGAAAAGTGTTTCAGTGACGCTACTCTTCTGCAATGAAAACAAAACCTAGAACTCAACAGTGTGTCTGTGTGTGTGGTAGGTGTACACCAAGTCTGTCATCGACCCACTTCCTCCGCTGCCAGAGCCTGACTCCGCCTCCAACAGGAACAAGAAGAAACAGCAGGGCAAGATGACTGACGAGGAAATCATGGAGAAACTACGTAAGGAAACACACACACACACCTGGAACACACACACACCTGGAACACACACACACCTGGAACACACACACACCTGGAACATACACCCCTGGAACACACACACATAAACCTGGAACACACATACAGTATTCTTACACAAATAGAATATATTGTGCATATATCACACACATCACATTACACACAGACATACAGTATATCACACACATCATACACAGACATACAGTATATCACACACATCACATTACACACCAACATACAGTATATCACACACATCACATTACACACAGACATACAGCATATCACACACATCACATGACACACAGACATACAGTATATCACACACATCACATGACATACAGCATATCACACACATCACATGACATACAGTATATCACACACATCACATGACATACAGTATATCACACACATCACGACATACAGCATATCACACACATCACATTACACACAGACATACAGCATATCACACACATCACATGACATAGAGTATATCACACACATCACATTACACACAGACATACAGCATATAACACACATCACACACATCACATGACATACAGCATATCACACACATCACATTACACACAGACATACAGTATATCACACACATCACATGACATACAGCATATCACACACATCACATTACACACAGACATACAGCATATCACACACATCACATGACATACAACATATCACACACATCACATTACACACAGACATACAGCATATCACACACATCACAGACATACAGCATATCACACACATCACATGACATACAGCATATCACACACATCACATTACACACAGACATAGAGCATATCACACACATCACATGACATACAGCATATCACACACATCACATTACACACAGACATACAGCATATCACACACATCACATTACACACAGACATACAGCATATCACACACATCACATTACACACAGACATACAGCATATCACACACATCACATGACATACAGCATATCACACCCATCACATGATATACAGCATATCACACATATCACATGATATACAGCATATCACACACATCACATGACATACAGCATATCACACACATCACATGACATACAGCATATCACACACATCACATGATATACAGCATATCACACACATCACATGACATACAGCATATCACACACATCACATGATATACAGCATATCACACACATCACATTACACACAGACATACAGTATATCACACACATCACATGACATACAGCATATCACACACATCACATGACATACAGCATATCACACACATCACATTACACACAGACATACAGTATATCACACACATCACATGACATACAGCATATCACACACATCACATGACATACAGCATATCACACACATCACATGACATACAGCATATCACACACATCACATTACACACAGACATACAGTATATCACACACATCACATTACACACAGACATACAGTATATCACACACATCACATTACACACAGACATACAGTATATCACACACATTATGTCACCAGTCTGGTTCTATGTCTTTCAGGAACCATCGTCAGTATTGGAGATCCCAAGAAGAAGTACACACGCTATGAGAAGATCGGCCAGGGGTGAGACACACACACACACACACACACACTGCAGAGGTGAGTCCATTTACATGTTCACCTTTTTGTGCCCTTATCCATGTCTAAGTTACAAATTGGACTCTACTCTCTCTCTATCTCTCGTTCTCTCTCTCTCTCTCTCGTTCTCTCTCAGAGCGTCTGGTACTGTCTACACAGCCATCGATGTTGCCACTGGTGCAGAGGTATTGTCCCTTCCTGTCTCAACACCAACACACACACACACATTCAGGCTGACATACAGTACAAACTAAGAATGCAATTCACACAACAGACTTGACACAGATTTAGAACTTGTGTGAGTGTGTGTGTTACAGGTAGCTATCAAACAGATCAACCTCCAGAAACAGCCGAAGAAGGAGCTGATCATCAACGAGATCCTGGTGATGAAGGAGTTACAACAACCTAACATCGTCAACTACGTAGACAGGTAACACACACACACACACACCTCAGAAGTACGCCTGTGTCAGTACTCTGTGTGTTGGAGTCATTTATTTACTTTGTTTCTGTTTGTGTGTGTGTGTGTGTGTGTGTGTGTGTGTGTGTGTGTGTGTGTGTGTGTGTGTGTGTGTGTGTGTGTGTGTGTGTGTGTGTGTGTGTGTGTGTGTGTGTGTGTGTGTGTGTGTGTGTAGTTTCCTGGTAGGTGAGGAGTTGTTTGTGGTGATGGAGTATCTGGCTGGAGGATCACTCACGGACGTTGTCACGGAAACATGCATGGACGAGGCTCAGATCGCTGCTGTGTGCAGAGAGGTACACACACACACACACACACACTGCTGCTGTCTGCTGAAAGGTATACTCACACACACTCAGTCACAGAGCACAGGGAGGTGTGTGTGACGGTGTGTCCTGTGTGTGTCCTGTAGTGTCTGCAGGCTCTGGAGTTTCTCCATGCCAACCAGGTGATCCACAGAGACATCAAGAGTGACAACGTGCTGCTGGGCATGGACGGATCTGTCAAGCTCAGTAAGAACACACACACACTGTCACGTATACTCCCTCTCCGGCGCTCTAGGTCACCAGGCTGCTCATTATTACGGACACTTGTCACCATCGTTCCGCACACCAGCGCCTCATCAGACTCACCTGGACTCCATCACTTCCCTGATCACCTTCCCTATATACAGTTGAAGTCGGAAGTTTACATACACTTCGGTTGGGGTCATTAAAACTAGTTTTTCAACCACTCCACAAATGTCTTGTTAACAAACTATAGGTTTGACAAGTCGGTTAGGACATCTACTTTGTGGATGACACAAGTCAGTTTTCTAACAACTGTTTACAGACTGATTATTTCACTTATAATTCACTGTATTACAATTCCAGTGGGTCAGAAGTTTACATACACGAAGTTGACTGTGCCTTTAAACAGCTTGGAAAATTCCAGAATATTACACACAGCTTAAGAAGCAAATTGACATCATTTGAGTCAATTGGAGGTGTACCTGTGGATGTATTTCAAGGCCTACCTTCAAACTCAGTGCCTCTTTGCTTGACATCATGGGAAAATCAAAAGAAATCAGCCAAGATCTCAGAAAAAATATTGTAGACCTCCACAAGTCTGGTTCATCCTTGAGAGCAATTTCCAAACGCCTGAAGGTACCACATTCATCTGTACAAACAATAGTACGCACGTATAAACACCATGGGACCACGCAGCCGTCATACCGCTCAGGAAGGAGACACGTTCTGTCTCCTAGAGATGAAGGTACTTTGGTTCGAAAAGTGCAAATCAATCCCAGAACAACAGCAAAGGACCTTGTGAAGATGCTGGAGGAAACAGGTACAAAAGTATCTATATCCACAGTAAAACGAGTCCTATATCGACATAACCTGAAAGGCCGCTCAGCAAGGAAGAAGCCACTGCTCCAAAACCACCATAAAAAAGCCAGAGTACGGTTTGCAACTGCACATGGGGACAAAGATCGTACTTTTTGGAGAAATATCCTCTGGTCTCATGAAAGAAAAATAGAACTGTTTGGCCATAATGACCCTTGTTAAGTTTGGAGGAAAAGGGGGGAGGATTGCAAGCCGAAGAACATCATTCCAACCGTGAAGCACGGGGGTTGGTAGCATCATGTTGTGGAGGTGCTTTGCTGCAGGAGGGACTGGTGCACTTCACAAAATAGGTGGCATCATGAGGTAGGAAAATGATGTGGATATATTGAAGCAACATCTCAACACATCAGTCAGGAAGTTAAAGCTTGGTCGCAAATGGGTCTTCCAAATGGACAATAACCCCAAGCATACTTCCAAAGTTGTTGCAAAATGTCTTAAGGGCAAAAAAGTCAAGGTATTGGAGTGACCATCACAAAGCCCTGACCTCAATCCCATAGACAAATTGTGGGCAGAACTGAAAAAGCGTGTGCGAGCAAGGAGGCCTACTAACCTGACTCAGTTACACCAGCACTGTCAGGAGGAATGGGCCAAAATTCACCCAACTTATTGTGGGAAGCTTGTGGAAGGCTACCCGAAATGTTTGACCCAAGTTAAACAATTTAAAGGCAATGCTACCAAATACTAATTGAGTGTATGTAAACCCACTGGGAATGTGATGAAAGAAATAAAAGCTGAAATAAATCATTATTTCTCCTATTATTCTGACATTTAACATTCTTAAAATAAAGTGGTGATCCTAACTGACCTAAGACACGGAACCTAAGACTGGGAATTGTTACTCAGATTAAATGTCAGGAATGGTGAAAAACTGAGTTTAAATGTGTTTGGCTAAGGTCAAATCAAATCAATCAAATCAAATTGTATTTTCCACATACACATGGTTAGCAGATGTTAATGTGAGTGTAGCGAAATGCTTGTGCTTCTAGTTCCGACAATGCAGTAATAACCAACAAGTAATCTAACTAACAATTCCAAAACTACTGTCTTATACACACAAGTGTAGGGGGATAAAGAAATGTACATGAAGATATATGAATGAGTGATGGTACAGAGCGGCATAGGCAAGATACAGTAGATGGTATCGAGTGCAGTATATACATAGGAGATGAGTATGTAAACAAAGTGGCATAGTTAAAGTGGCTAGTGATACATGTATTACATAAAGATGCAGTAGATGATATAGAGTACAGTATATACGTATACATATGAGATGAATAATGTAGGGTATGTAAACATTATATTAGGTAGCATTGTTTAAAGTGGCTAGTGATATATTTTACATCATTTCCCATCAATTCCCATTATTAAAGTGGCTGGAGTTGAGTCAGTGTGTTGGCAGCAGCCACTCAATGTTAGTGGTGGCTGTTTAACAGTCTGATGGCCTTGAGATAGAAGCTGTTTTTCATTCTCTCGGTCCCTGCTTTGATGCATTTGTACTGACCTCGCCTTCTGGATGATAGCGGGGTGAACAGGCAGTGGCTCGGATGGTTGTTGTCCTTGATGATCTTTATGGCCTTCCTGTAACATCGGGTGGTGTAGGTGTCCTGGAGGGCAGGTAGTTTGCCCCCGGTGATGCGTTGTGCAGACCTCACTACCCTCTGGAGAGCCTTACGGTTGTGGCCGGAGCAGTTGCCGTACCAGGCTGTGATACAGCCCACCAGGATGCTCTCGATTGTGCATCTGTAGAAGTTTGTGAGTGCTTTTGGTGACAAGCCGAATTTCTTCAGCCTCCTGAGGTTGAAGAGGCGCTGCTGCACCTTCTTCACGATGCTGTCTGTGTGGGTGGACCAATTCAGTTTGTCTGTGATGTGTATGCCGAGGAACTTAAAACTTACTACCCTCTCCACTACTGTTCCATCGATGTGGATAGGGGGGTGTTCCCTCTGCTGTTTCCTGAAGTCCACAATCATCTCCTTAGTTTTGTTGACGTTTAGTGTGAGGTTATTTTCCTGACACCACACTCCGAGGGCCCTCACCTCCTCCCTGTAGGCCGTCTCGTCGTTGTTGGAAATCAAGCCTACCACTGTTGTGTCGTCCGCAAACTTGATGATTGAGTTGGAGGCGTGCGTGGCCACGCAGTCGTGGGTGAACAGGGAGTACAGGACAGGGCTCAGAACGCACCCTTGTGGGGCCCCAGTGTTGAGGATCAGCGGGGTGGAGATGTTGTTGCCTACCCTCACCACCTGGGGGCGGCCCGTCAGGAAGTCCAGTACCCAGTTGCACAGGGTGGGGTTGAGACCCAGGGTCTCGAGCTTGATGACGAGCTTGGAGGGTACTATGGTGTTAAATGCCGAGCTGTAGTCGATGAACAGCATTCTCACATAGGTATTCCTCTTGTCCAGATGGGTTAGGGCAGTGTGCAGTGTGGTTGAGATTGCATCGTCTGTGGACCTATTTGGGCGGTAAGCAAATTGGAGTGGGTCTAGGGTGCCAGGTAGGGTGGAGGTGATATGGTCTTTGACTAGTCTCTCAAAGCACTTCATGATGACGGAAGTGAGTGCTACGGGGCGGTAGTCGTTTAGCTCAGTTACCTTAGCTTTCTTGGGAACAGGACCAATGGTGGCCCTCTTGAAGCATGTGGGAACAGCAGACTGGGATAGGGATTGATTGAATATGTCCGTAAACACACCAGCCAGATGGTCTGCACATGCACTGAGGGCGCGGCTGGGGATGCCGTCTGGGCCTGCAGCCTTGCGAGGGTTAACACATTTAAATGTTTTACTCACCTCGGCTGCAGTGAAGGAGAGTCCGCATGTTTTGGTTGCAAGCCGTGTCAGTGGCACTGTATTGTCCTCAAAGCGGGCAAAAAAGTTATTTAGTCTGCCTGGGAGCAAGACATCCTGGTCCGTGACGGGGCTGGTTTTCTTTTTGTAATCCGTGATTGACTGTAGACCCTGCCACATACCTCTTGTGTCTGAGCCGTTGAATTGAGATTCTACTTTGTCTCTATACTGACGCTTAGCTTGTTTGATTGCCTTGCGGAGGGAATAGCTACACTGTTTGCATTCGGTCATGTTTCCGGTCACCTTGCCCTGATTAAAAGCAGTGGTTCGCGATTTCAGTTTCACACAAATGCTGCCATCAATCCATGGTTTCTGGTTTGGGAATGTTTTAATCGTTGCTATGGGAACGACATCTTCAACGCACGTTCTAATGAACTCGCACACCGAATCAGCGTATTCGTCAATGTTGTTGTCTTACGCAATACGAAACATATCCCAGTCCACGTGATGGAAGCAGTCTTGGAGTGTGGAATCAGATTGGTCGGACCAGCGTTGGACAGACCTCAGCGTGGGAGCTTCTTGTTTTAGTTTCTGTCTGTAGGCAGGGATCAACAAAATGGAGTCGTGGTCAGCTTTTCCGAAAGGAGGGCGGGGCAGGGCCTTATGCGTCGCGGAAGTTAGAATAGCAATGATCCAAGGTTTTGCCAGCCCTGGTTGCGCAATCGATATGCTGATACAATTTAGGGAGTCTTGTTTTCAGATTTGCCTTGTTAAAATCCCCAGCTACAATGAAAGCCGCCTCGGGATGTATGGATTCCAGTTTGCAAAGAGTCAAATAAAGTTCGTTCAGAGCCATCGATGTGTCTGCTTGGAGGGGAATATATACGGCTGTGATTATAATCGAAGAGAATTCTCTTGGTAGATAATGCGGTCAACATTTGATTGTGAGGAATTCTAAATCAGGTGAACAGAAGGATTTGAGTTCCTGTATGTTTCTGTGATCACACCACGTCTCGTTAGCCATAAGGCATACGCCCCCGCCCCTCTTGTTACCAGAAAGGTGTTTGTTTCTGTCGGCGCGATGCGTGGAGAAACCCGCTGGCTACACCGCCTCCGATAGCGTCTCTCCAGTGAGCCATGTTTCCGTGAAGCAAAGAACGTTACAGTCTCTGATGTCCCTCTGGAATGCTACCCTTGCTCGGATTTCATCAACCCTGTTGTCAAGAGACTGGACATTGGCGAGAAGAATGCTAGGAAGTGGGGCACGATGTGCCCGTCTCCGGAGTCTGACCAGAAGACCGCCTCGTTTCCCTCTTTTATTGGAGTCGTTTTTTTGGGTCGCCGGCTGGGCTCCATTCCGTTGTCCTGGTTGAAAGGCAGAACACAGGATCCGCTTCGCGAAAAGTCATATTCTTGGTCGTACTGATGTTGAGTTGACGCTGCTCTTATATTCAGTAGTTCTTCTCGACTGTATGTAATGAAACCTAAGATGACCTGGGGTACTAATGTAAGAAATAACACGTAAAAAAAAAAAAAAAAACTGCATAGTTTCCTAGAAACGCGAAGCGAGGCGGCCATCTCTGTCGGCACCGGAAGGTGTATGTAAACTTCCTACTTCAACTGTATATCACTCCCTTTATCACTCCCTTCCTCAGGCATTATTGACTCTGTTCTGGTTTCATGTCTGTGAGCGTTTTCTGTTTCTTGTTTTGTATTACGTTCTATGTATTCATTAAATGATTCAATCCCTGTACTTGCTTCCCAACTCCCAGTGTACACGTTACACACACACTTTCTGTCTGCCTCCTCTTCCTCTCTCCCTTCATCTCTCCCCCTCTCCTCTGTAGCTGGTTCTGGGTTCTGTTCCTAGATAATATGCCTTGCCAATCCTAAGTGTCCTATTGTTTTGTGTCCTATCATTGTATTTGCTTGACAATCACACTAACTTACCTGTTTTCTCTCCTCTGTCTTGCTGAATGTGACTCGGTGAATGTTTCATATTAACTTGACAGTCACACTAGCTTGGATCTTATTGCATTGTCCCCTGTCATTATACTGCTGGGTTGACCTTCCCTCTTACATGTCTGTTCTCTCCCCTCCCTCTCCAGCTGACTTTGGGTTCTGTGCCCAGATCACTCCAGAGCAGAGTAAAAGAAGCACCATGGTGGGGACTCCCTACTGGATGGCTCCTGAGGTGGTGACCAGGAAAGCCTACGGACCCAAGGTGGACATCTGGTCCCTGGGCATCATGGCTATAGAGATGGTGGAGGGAGAACCCCTTACCTCAACGAGAACCCACTCAGGGTGAGGATGGATTTGTGTGTGTGTATGTGAGGGGGGGGGGTGGGGGATTGCACTTGGTGGCCAGTAATGTTCAGTGTGTGTCTGTGTCTTATACAGGCCCTCTACCTGATAGCCACCAATGGGACTCCAGAGCTCCAGTCTCCAGAGAAGTTATCTCCAGTGTTCAGGTCCTTCCTGTCCCGCTGTCTGGAGATGGATGTAGAGAAGAGAGGAGGGGGGAAAGAACTACTGCAGGTACACACACGCACAAACAAACACACACTCATACACACATTCACACACACCGTGATGAGAAGAGTTTGTTTCATTGGTTGATCTCTTGTCTTCCCTGTAGCATCCATTCCTAAAGCTGGCCAAGCCTCTCTCCAGCCTCACCCCTCTCATCCTGGCAGCCAAGGAGGCCATGAAGAGTAACCGCTAACCCTGGTTAGCCACAGATACACTGGATTCCTATGTCTCTGTGTTAGCCTGAGCGCTAACTACTAGCCTTACCAGCTAACTTCCAGCCCTACTGTGCCAACTCGTCAGTGCCTCTCAGTAACTGACAGCATCTCCTCCTCGATGCTAAACACCAGCCTGCTAGCACCCTGCCTCGTACACCTACAAGTCACACAAGTCAGCTTCCTGCTCTGTTTGACTCCCCTTCCCCTCTGTCCTTTACCCCTCACTCCATATCACACACCAGTCTTCCTTTGTCTCTTACCCCCTCCCTGTCTGTCCTTCACCCCCCCTCCTCATCTGTCCTTACCCCCTCCCTGTCTGTTCCTTCACCCCTCACTCCCTGTCTGTCCTTCACCCCTCACTCCATATCACACACCAGTCTTCCTATGTCTCTTACCCCCTCCCTGTCTGTCCCTCACCCCCCTTCCCCTCTGTCCTTCACCCCTCACTCCATATCACACACCAGTCTTCCTATGTCTCTTACCCCCTCCCTGTCTGTCCTTCACCCCTCACTCCCTGTCTGTCCTTCACCCCTCACTCCATATCACACACCAGTCTTCCTTTGTCTCTTACCCCCTCCCTGTCTGTCCTTCACCCCTCACTCCATATCACACACCAGTCTTCCTTTGTCTCTTACCCCCTCCCTGTCTGTCCTTCACCCCTCACTCCATATCACACACCAGTCTTCCTATGTCTCTTACCCCCTCCCTGTCTGTCCTTCACCCCTCACTCCATATCACACACCAGTCTTCCTATGTCTCTTACCCCCCCCTCCCTGTCTGTCCTTCACCCCTCACTCCCTGTCTGTCCTTCACCCCTCACTCCATATCACACACCAGTCTTCCTTTGTCTCTTACCCCCTCCCTGTCTGTCCTTCACCCCTCACTCCATATCACACACCAGTCTTCCTTTGTCTCTTACCCCCTCCCTGTCTGTCCTTCTCCCCCCCTCCTCATCTGTCCTTGCCCCCTCCCTGTCTGTCCTTCACCCCTCACTCCCTGTCTGTCCTTCACCCCTCACTCCATATCACACACCAGTCTTCCTATGTCTCTTACCCCCTCCCTGTCTGTCCCTCACCCCCCCTCCTCATCTGTCCTTACCCCCTCCCTGTCTGTCTGTCCCTCACCCCCCTCCTCATCTGTCCCTCACCCCTCACTCCATATCACACACCAGTCTTCCTATGTCTCTTAACCCCTCCCTGTCTGTCCCTCACCCCCTCCTCATCTGTCCTTACCCCCTCCCTGTCTGTCTGTCCCTCACCCCCTCCTCATCTGTCCCTCACCCCTCACTCCATATCACACACCAGTCTTCCTATGTCTCTTACCCCCTCCCTGTCTGTCCCTCACCCCCCCTCCTCATCTGTCCTTACCCCCTCCCTCCCTGTCTGTCCCTCACCCCCCCTCCTCATCTGTCCCTCACCCCTCACTCCATATCACACACCAGTCTTCCTATGTCTCTTAACCCCTCCCTGTCTGTCCCTCACCCCCCCTCCTCATCTGTCCTTACCCCCTCCTTGTCTGTCTGTCCCTCACCCCCTCCTCATCTGTCCCTCACCCCTCACTCCATATTACACACCAGTCTTCCTATGTCTCTTACCCCCCCCTCCCTGTCTGTCCCTCACCCCCCCCCCCTCATCTGTCCCGCACCCCTCACTCCATATCACACACCAGTCTTCCTTTGTCTCTTACCACCTCCCTGTCTGTCCCTCACCCCTCCTCCTCATCTGTCCCTCACCCGCCCTCCATTTTCCTCACCCTCTTTTTCATTCAGATGTTGTGAGGTTTTCTTGTTCTGTTTGTCTCTCTGCCTGCTACCTGTTCTTTCTCTCTCTTTACTCTGACTAAGAAACTTAAAGGTGCAATCTGTAACTTTTTTTGTCCCACAAACAAATGGTTCATTTCAAGCCTACAGTATCAGTGTTGCAGTACACCTTCAAATAAAACTACAGATTGCACCTTAAAAATAATTGCTGTATGGAACTATCTCGGTATTCAATTCAAATATTTTGGCAGCAAAACCAAATAAAACATTTCAAAGTCGTTTTGTATATTATGTACTTTGGGAAACGTTGAGGGGTAAAAAAAATCTGGATATTTAGACAACTGTTTTTTAATGTGTATGAATACTTTTCAGTTGGTGTTTTGTGACTAACATTCTGATAGAAACCTTCCATAACGGTGTGCCTTAATGAACACAACATCTAGGCTCTATGGGGTGAATCCTAACTTTCACTTCATTAAGTTGAATTGTCACTTAGTCTCCCATTGACATCAACGCATGACTACGTGAAAACGGGATTTAAGTGGAAGTTAGGATTTGCTCCTATGATTGGCCAATCAAAAAGCATTCCACCGTGCCAGACTCGTTCCATTCCATTTCACAGACATTCCAGTCAGAGAGGTTGATTGGTTGAGTGATGATGTTGATGATTTTAATAAGTATCCCCTTCTGTTGTTCATTTTTAATTAATGAAACCAAACTGGGGTTTTTTACAGGAAGCCATGTATTTTCAAACAGTCTATGTAAATGATTAAAGATAGACTTGAACTAATGCTTGTGTGTGTGTGTCTGTGTAGAACTTTATAGGGTGAAGTGCTGTGTCTGTGTAGAACATTATAGGGTGAAGTGCTGTGTCTGTGTAGAACATTATAGGGTGAAGTGCTGTGTCTGTGTAGAACATTCTATTTGAAGTGCTGTGTCTGTAGAACATTATAGGGTGAAGTGCTGTGTCTGTGTAGAACATTATAGGGTGAAGTGCTGTGTCTGTGTAGAACATTCTATTTGAAGTGCTGTGTCTGTGTAGAACATTATAGGGTGAAGTGCTGTGTCTGTGTAGAACATTATAGGGTGAAGTGCTGTGTCTGTGTAGAACATTATAGGTGAAGTACTGTGTCTGTGTAGAACATTCTATTTGAAGTGCTGTGTCTGTGTAGAACATTATAGGGTGAAGTGCTGTGTCTGTGTAGAACATTATAGGGTGAAGTACTGTGTCTGTGTAGAACATTATAGGGTGAAGTACTGTGTCTGTGTAGAACATTATAGGGTGAAGTGCTGTGTCTGTGTAGAACATTATAGGGTGAAGTACTGTGTCTGTGTAGAACATTATAGGTGAAGTACTGTGTCTGTGTAGAACATTATAGGGTGAAGTACTTTGTCTGTGTAGAACATTATAGGTGAAGTGCTGTGTCTGTGTAGAACATTATAGGGTGAAGTGCTGTGTCTGTGTAGAACATTATAGGGTGAAGTACTGTGTCTGTGTAGAACATTATAGGGTGAAGTACTGTGTCTGTGTAGAACATTATAGGTGAAGTACTGTGTCTGGGTAGAACATTATAGGTGAAGTACTGTGTCTGGGTAGAACATTATTACATTTACATTTAAGTCATTTAGCAGACGCTCTTATCCAGGGCGACTTACAAATTGGTGAATTCACCTTCTGACATCCAGTGGAACAGCCACTTTACAATAGTGCATCTAAATCATTAAGGGGGAGGGGGGGTGAGAAGGATTACTTATCCTATCCTAGGTATTCCTTGAAGAGGTGGGGTTTCAGGTGTCTCCGGAAGGTGGTGATTGACTCCGCTGTCCTGGCGTCGTGAGGGAGTTTGTTCCACCATTGGGGGGCCAGAGCAGCGAACAGTTTTGACTGGGCTGAGCGGGAACTGTACTTCCTCAGTGGTAGGGAGGCGAGCAGGCCAGAGGTGGATGAACGCAGTGCCCTTGTTTGGGTGTAGGGCCTGATCAGAGCCTGGAGGTACTGCGGTGCCGTTCCCCTCACAGCTCCGTAGTCAAGCACCATGGTCTTGTAGCGGATGCGAGCTTCAACTGGAAGCCAGTGGAGAGAGCGGAGGAGCGGGGTGACGTGAGAGAACTTGGGAAGGTTGAACACCAGACGGGCTGCGGCGTTCTGGATGAGTTGTAGGGGTTTGATGGCACAGGCAGGGAGCCCAGCCAACAGCGAGTTGCAGTAATCCAGACGGGAGATGACAAGTGCCTGGATTAGGACCTGCGCCGCTTCCTGTGTGAGGCAGGGGCGTACTCTGCGGATGTTGTAGAGCATGAACCTACAGGAACGGGCCACCGCCTTGATGTTAGTTGAGAACGACAGGGTGTTGTCCAGGATCACGCCAAGGTTCTTAGCGCTCTGGGAGGAGGAAACAATGGAGTTGTCAACCGTGATGGCGAGATCATGGAACGGGCAGTCCTTCCCCGGGAGGAAGAGCAGCTCCGTCTTGCCGAGGTTCAGCTTGAGGTGGTGATCCGTCATCCACACTGATATGTCTGCCAGACATGCAGAGATGCGATTCGCCACCTGGTCATCAGAAGGGGGAAAGGAGAAGATTAATTGTGTGTCGTCTGCATAGCAATGATAGGAGAGACCATGTGAGGTTATGACAGAGCCAAGTGACTTGGTGTATAGCGAGAATAGGAGAGGGCCTAGAACAGAGCCCTGGGGGACACCAGTGGTGAGAGCGCGTGGCGAGGAGACAGATTCTCGCCACGCCACCTGGTAGGAGCGACCTGTCAGGTAGGACGCAATCCAAGCGTGGGCCGCGCCGGAGATGCCCAACTCGGAGAGGGTGGAGAGGAGGATCTGATGGTTCACAGTGTCGAAGGCAGCCGATAGGTCTAGAAGGATGAGAGCAGAGGAGAGAGAGTTAGCTTTAGCAGTGCGGAGCGCCTCCGTGATACAGAGAAGAGCAGTCTCAGTTGAATGACTAGTCTTGAAACCTGACTGATTTGGATCAAGAAGGTCATTCTGAGAGAGATAGCGGGAGAGCTGGCCAAGGGCGGCACGTTCAAGAGTTTTGGAGAGAAAAGAAAGAAGGGATACTGGTCTGTAGTTGTTGACATCGGAGGGATCGAGTGTAGGTTTTTTCAGAAGGGGTGCAACTCTCGCTCTCTTGAAGACGGAAGGGACGTAGCCAGCGGTCAGGGATGAGTTGATGAGCGAGGTGAGGTAAGGGAGAAGGTCTCCGGAAATGGTCTGGAGAAGAGAGGAGGGGATAGGGTCAAGCGGGCAGGTTGTTGGGCGGCCGGCCGTCACAAGAAGCGAGATTTCATCTGGAGAGAGAGGGGAGAAAGAGGTCAGAGCACAGGGTAGGGCAGTGTGAGCAGAACCAGCGGTGTCGTTTGACTTAGCAAACGAGGATCGGATGTCGTCGACCTTCTTTTCAAAATGGTTGATGAAGTCATCTGCAGAGAGGGAGGAGGAGGAGGGGAGGAGGATTCAGGAGGGAGGAGAAGGTGGCAAAGAGCTTCCTAGGGTTAGAGGCAGATGCTTGGAATTTAGAGTGGAAGAAAGTGGCTTTAGCAGCAGAGACAGAGGAGGAAAATGTAGAGAGGAGGGAGTGAAAGGATGCCAGGTCCGCAGGGGAGGCGAGTTTTCCTCCATTTCCGCTCGGCTGCCCGGAGCACTGTTCTGTGAGCTCGCAGTGAGTCGTCGAGCCACGGAGCGGGAGGGGAGGACCGAGCCGGCCTGGAGGATAGGGGACATAGAGAGTCAAAGGATGCAGAAAGGGAAGAGAGGAGGGTTGAGGAGGCAGAATCAGGAGATAGGTTGGAGAAGGTATGAGCAGAGGGAAGAAATGATAGGATGGAAGAGGAGAGAGTAGCGGGGGAGAGAGAGCGAAGGTTGGGACGGCGCGATACCATCCGAGTAGGGGCAGTGTGGGAAGTGTTGGATGAGAGCGAGAGGGAAAAGGATACAAGGTAGTGGTCGGAGACTTGGAGGGGAGTTGCAATGAGGTTAGTGGAAGAACAGCATCTAGTAAAGATGAGGTTGAGCGTATTGCCTGCCTTGTGAGTAGGGGGAAGGTGAGAGGGTGAGGTCAAAGAGGAGAGGAGTGGAAAGAAGGAGGCAGAGAGGAATGAGTCAAAGGTAGACGTGGGGAGGTTAAAGTCGCCCAGGACTGTGAGAGGTGAGCCGTCCTCAGGAAAGGAGCTTATCAAGGCATCAAGCTCATTGATGAACTCTCCGAGGGAACCTGGAGGGCGATAAATGATAAGGATGTTAAGCTTGAAAGGGCTGGTAACTGTGACAGCATGGAATTCAAAGGAGGCGATAGACAGATGGGTAAGGGGAGAAAGAGAGAATGACCACTTGGGAGAGATGAGGATCCCGGTGCCACCACCCCGCTGACCAGAAGCTCTCGGGGTGATGTACTGTGTGTATAACATTATAGGGTGAAGTGCTGTGTCTGGGTAGAACATTATAGGGTGATGTACTGTGTCTGTGTAGAACATTATAGGGTGAAGTACTGTGTCTGGGTAGAACATTATAGGGTGATGTACTGTGTGTATAACATTATAGGGTGAAGTGCTGTGTCTGGGTAGAACATTATAGGGTGAAGTACTGTGTCTGGGTAGAACATTATAGGGTGAAGTGCTGTGTCTGTGTAGAACATTATAGGGTGAAGTGCTGTGTCTGTGTAGAAC
Organism: Oncorhynchus masou masou; assembly: GCF_036934945.1. Lineage (NCBI taxonomy): Eukaryota > Metazoa > Chordata > Actinopteri > Salmoniformes > Salmonidae > Oncorhynchus > Oncorhynchus masou. The sequence continues at coordinate 77,484,942 of NC_088217.1, read as the reverse complement.
ATTATAGGGTGAAGTGTTGTGTCTGTGTAGAACATTATAGGGTGAAGTGCTGTGTCTGTGTAGAACATTATAGGGTGAAGTGCTGTATCTGGGTAGAACATTATAGGGTGAAGTGCTGTGTCTGTGTAGAACATTATAGGGTGAAGTGCTGTGTCTGTGTAGAACATTATAGGTGAAGTACTGTGTCTGTGTAGAACATTATAGGTGAAGTACTGTGTCTGTGTAGAACATTATAGAGTGAAGTACTGTGTCTGTGTAGAACATTATAGGTGAAGTACTGTGTCTGTGTAGAACATTATAGGGTGAAGTGCTGTGTCTGTGTAGAACATTATAGGTGAAGTACTGTGTCTGTGTAGAACATTATAGGGTGAAGTGCTGTGTCTGTGTAGAACATTATAGGGTGAAGTGCTGTGTCTGTGTAGAACATTATAGGGTGAAGTGCTGTGTCTGTGTAGAACATTATAGGGTGAAGTGCTGTGTCTGTGTAGAACATTATAGGGTGAAGTGCTGTGTCTGTGTAGAACATTATAGGGTGAAGTGCTGTGTCTGTGTAGAACATTATAGGGTGAAGTGCTGTGTCTGTGTAGAACATTCTATTTGAAGTACTGTGTCTGTGTAGAACATTATAGGGTGAAGTGCTGTGTCTGTGTAGAACATTATAGGGTGAAGTGCTGTGTCTGTGTAGAACATTATAGGGTGAAGTGCTGTGTCTGTGTAGAACATTCTATTTGAAGTACTGTGTCTGTGTAGAACATTATAGGGTGAAGTGCTGTGTCTGTGTAGAACATTTTAGGGTGAAGTACTGTGTCTGTGTAGAACATTATAGGGTGAAGTACTGTGTCTGGGTAGAACATTATAGGGTGATGTACTGTGTCTGTGTAGAACATTATAGGGTGATGTACTGTGTCTGGGTAGAACATTATAGGGTGAAGTGCTGTGTCTGTGTAGAACATTATAGGGTGAAGTACTGTGTCTGTGTAGAACATTATAGGGTGAAGTACTGTGTCTGGGTAGAACATTATAGGGTGATGTACTGTGTCTGTGTAGAACATTATAGGTGAAGTACTGTGTCTGGGTAGAACATTATAGGGTGAAGTGCTGTGTCTGTGTAGAACATTATAGGGTGATGTACTGTGTCTGTGTAGAACATTATAGGTGAAGTACTGTGTCTGGGTAGAACATTATAGGTGAAGTGCTGTGTCTGGGTAGAACATTATAGGGTGAAGTACTGTGTCTGGGTAGAACATTATAGGGTGATGTACTGTGTGTATAACATTATAGGGTGAAGTACTGTGTCTGTGTAGAACATTTTAGGGTGAAGTACAGTGTCTGTGTAGAACATTATAGGGTGAAGTACTGTGTCTGGGTAGAACATTATAGGGTGATGTACTGTGTGTATAACATTATAGGGTGAAGTGCTGTGTCTGTGTAGAACATTATAGGGTGAAGTACTGTGTCTGTGTAGAACATTATAGGTGAAGTACTGTGTCTGTGTAGAACATTATAGAGTGAAGTGCTGTGTCTGGGTAGAACATTATAGGGTGAAGTGCTGTGTCTGTGTAGAACATTATAGGGTGATGTACTGTGTCTGTGTAGAACATTATAGGTGAAGTACTTTGTCTGTGTAGAACATTATAGGTGAAGTACTGTGTCTGGGTAGAACATTATAGGGTGAAGTACTGTGTCTGTGTAGAACATTATAGGTGAAGTACTGTGTCTGTGTAGAACATTATAGGTGAAGTACTGTGTCTGTGTAGAACATTATAGGGTGAAGTACTGTGTCTGTGTAGAACATTATAGGGTGAAGTACTGTGTCTGGGTAGAACATTATAGGGTGATGTACTGTTTCTGTGTAGAACATTATAGGGTGATGTACTGTGTCTGGGTAGAACATTATAGGGTGAAGTGCTGTGTCTGTGTAGAACATTATAGGGTGAAGTACTGTGTCTGTGTAGAACATTATAGGGTGAAGTACAGTGTCTGGGTAGAACATTATAGGGTGATGTACTGTGTCTGTGTAGAACATTATAGGGTGATGTACTGTGTCTGGGTAGAACATTATAGGGTGAAGTGCTGTGTCTGTGTAGAACATTATAGGGTGAAGTACTGTGTCTGTGTAGAACATTATAGGGTGAAGTACTGTGTCTGTGTAGAACATTATAGGGTGATGTACTGTGTCTGTGTAGAACATTATAGGGTGATGTACTGTGTCTGGGTAGAACATTATAGGGTGATGTACTGTGTCTGGGTAGAACATTATAGGGTGAAGTGCTGTGTCTGTGTAGAACATTATAGGGTGATGTACTGTGTCTGTGTAGAACATTATAGGTGAAGTACTGTGTCTGGGTAGAACATTATAGGTGAAGTGCTGTGTCTGGGTAGAACATTATAGGGTTAAGTACTGTGTCTGGGTAGAACATTATAGGGTGATGTACTGTGTGTATAACATTATAGGGTGATGTACTGTGTCTGGGTAGAACATTATAGGGTGATGTACTGTGTGTATAACATTATAGGGTGAAGTGCTGTGTCTGGGTAGAACATTATAGGGTGAAGTGCTGTGTCTGTGTAGAACATTATAGGGTGATGTACTGTGTCTGTGTAGAACATTATAGGTGAAGTACTGTGTCTGGGTAGAACATTATAGGTGAAGTGCTGTGTCTGGGTAGAACATTATAGGGTGATGTACTGTGTGTATAACATTATAGGGTGAAGTGCTGTGTCTGTGTAGAACATTATAGGGTGAAGTACTGTGTCTGTGTAGAACATTATAGGTGAAGTACTGTGTCTGTGTAGAACATTATAGAGTGAAGTGCTGTGTCTGTGTAGAACATTATAGGGTGAAGTGCTGTGTCTGGGTAGAACATTATAGGTGAAGTACTGTGTCTGTGTAGAACATTATAGGTGAAGTACTGTGTCTGTGTAGAACATTATAGAGTGAAGTGCTGTGTCTGTGTAGAACATTATAGGCGAAGTACTGTGTCTGGGTAGAACATTATCGGTGAAGTGCTGTGTCTGTGTAGAACATTATAGAGTGAAGTGCTGTGTCTGTGTAGAACATTATAGGGTGAAGTACTGTGTCTGTGTAGAACATTATAGGTGAAGTGCTGTGTCTGTGTAGAACATTATAGGTGAAGTACTGTGTCTGTGTAGAACATTATAGGTGAAGTACTGTGTCTGTGTAGAACATTATAGAGTGAAGTGCTGTGTCTGTGTAGAACATTATAGGCGAAGTACTGTGTCTGGGTAGAACATTATCGGTGAAGTGCTGTGTCTGTGTAGAACATTATAGAGTGAAGTGCTGTGTCTGTGTAGAACATTCTAGAGTGAAGTACTGTGTCTGTGTAGAACATTATAGGGTGAAGTACTGTGTCTGTGTAGAACATTATAGAGTGAAGTACTGTGTCTGTGTAGAACATTATAGGGTGAAGTGCTGTGTCTGTGTAGAACATTATAGAGTGAAGTACTGTGTCTGTGTAGAACATTTTAGGGTGAAGTACTGTGTCTGTGTAGAACATTATAGGTGAAGTACTGTGTCTGTGTAGAACATTATAGGGTGAAGTACTGTGTCTGTGTAGAACATTATAGGGTGAAGTACTGTGTCTGTGTAGAACATTATAGGTGAAGTACTGTGTCTGGGTAGAACATTATAGGTGAAGTACTGTGTCTGTGTAGAACATTATAGGGTGAAGTGCTGTGTCTGTGTAGAACATTATAGGGTGAAGTGCTGTGTCTGTGTAGAACATTATAGGGTGAAGTACTGTGTCTGTGTAGAACATTATAGGGTGAAGTGCTGTGTCTGTGTAGAACATTATAGGGTGAAGTGCTGTGTCTGTGTAGAACATTTTAGGGTGAAGTACTGTGTCTGTGTAGAACATTATAGGGTGAAGTACTCTGGCTGTACCAGTGGAGGGCATTCTGCGTTCACTGCTTTCCACTGTAGATTTTCACGGGCGTATCTCCCTCTCGCTCTCTCTCTCTTTTCCCCACCCCTTTACCCCACCCTCTCTCTCTCTTTCCCCCACCCCTTTACCCCACCCTCTCTCTCTCTTTCCCCCACCCCTTTACCCCACCCTCTCTCTCTTTTCCCCACCCCTTTACCCCACCCTCTCTCTCTCTTTCCCCCACCCCTTTACCCCACCCTCTCTTTCCCCCACCCCTTTACCCCACCCTCTCTCTCTCTTTCCCCCACCCCTTTACCCCACCCTCTCTCTCTCTTTTCCCCACCCCTTTACCCCCACCCTCTCTCTCTCTTTCCTCCACCCCTTTACCCCACCCTCTCTTTCTCTTTCCCCCACCCCTTTACCCCACCCTTTCTCTCTCTTTTCCCCACCCCTTTACCCCACCCTCTCTCTCTCTTTCCCCCACCCCTTTACCCCACCCTCTCTCTCTCTCTTTCCCCCACCCCTTTACCCCACCCTCTCTCTTTCTCACTCCCTCCCTCCCGTTTCTCTCTCTCCGCTCCTCCTTTCTATCTCCCTTCTCTCCCATGCTCTCTTTCTCAGTCATAATGTTTCATCTCTCAGGTCTTTAACAGCTGGATTACAGTGTAATTATGGGACCAATACAAAACACTGATTGTTAGATGGTTTCACATTGAGAGATGTAAGCTGTACAATACCCCTATAGCTGTAGTTGGGGGACATTTATGTCTTGATAGCTCTGTGTGTGTTTGTGTGTGTGTGTGTGTAACCAGAGAGGCCCGGTGTGAGACTGGGCTGATCAGATGTCGGAGAGCAGAGCTGAGGAAGAGATGTCCTGAAGGTCTGTTTTAGAGGTAGACAGACTACTGAGGTCGGTGTGTGTCGAGACAACGTATAGAGACGTGTGTTATTTGGTTCAGGGAGAGAGTGGGACTTGTGTGTTTCTGAAGAGAGGAGAGGGTGAGGCTGGATCCCTGTTATCCTGCAGGCCGGGTCCTAAACCTCTCAGCAGGCTGGTGAGTGACAGACAGTAAGCTCTTTACTGCAGTACTGGAGGACTAAGTTACTGGGTGACCAAAGACAAATAAAGGTTTGGGCAACTTTGCCAGTCATAAGGAGTATTTGGATTCTCAGTAACCATAGCAGTTCAGCTAGCTGTTGTTTGAAAAGTCAATAAATTCAGCATTTCTCTATGTGGCTCTATCTGTGTGTCACTACCAAGGTGAAGCATTTCTGTGGCAGTAAAGCAGTGGGTTGTTACAGTAATACAGTGGGTTGTTACAGTAAAGCAGTGGGTTGTTACAGTAATACAGTGGGTTGTTACAGTAAAGCAGTGGGTTGTTACAGTAAAGCAGTGGGTTGTTACAGTAAAGCAGTGGGTTGTTACAGTAAAGCAGTGGGGTGTTACAGTAAAGCAGTGGGTTGTTACAGTAAAGCAGTGGGTTGTTACAGTAAAGCAGTGGGTTGTTACAGTAAAGCAGTGGGTTGTTACAGTAAAGCAGTGGGGTGTTACAGTAAAGCAGTGGGTTGTTACAGTAAAGCAGTGAGTTTTTGTAATAAAGTGCTGTTTTCTCCTTGCATCAAGTTTCACTGTATTGTCTGGCAAAGTAGAAAGGAATGTGTGTGTGAGTGTGGAGGGGTATGAACAGCTAGAGTTCTCATTTATTAAACATGGCTGTTAGAAACCCAACACACCTGTAGCCAACACACACCTCTCCCTCTTCCATCTCTTTGCAATGTGTGAGTGCATGCGTGTGTGCGTTCGTGCATGCCGGTGTGTGGTGAAAGAAACCGATGACACAGCTAAAGGGTTAATTGCTAACTCCCAGGCTGGAGTCTCTGGAGGACCACGCCCATCCCAGAGTTCAATGGGCCGAAGGTCTCTAGTCCTCCGCTGCTTCGGTCAAGACAGCGAGCAAGAAGACACCTGACCACCTCGAAACCTCTACCAAGCTTCTCCAGCCCTGTCTGATCCTCTCTTCACGGTAAGTCTTCAGTTTCCTGTTTTGGCTACTATTTACTACACAAATACAGTAGCCTATGTGGTGCTTTCTGACACTTACTGTATATCAAAGGAGGAAGACTGATTGATCACTACTTGGCACCAAATGATAATTTGTTTTGCTATCGTTCTTCTTTTACATCCGTTATTAGACAGTGACGATGATGATTATGAACATGGTCTTTTGCCTGCTAATGTCTGCAATGCAGTGAAGAAAATGATGACAACAATAACATCTAATGTAACTGGCCCCTCTAACAGTACAACTGGCTCCAGCTTGCCCCCCCCCAGTTGAAATGGTCTAGAACCGCCACTGAGTCTAGGGCCGCAATGGCTCACCAAAGTCTTCTAAGTAGCTGGCGGGATGAAAAAATATAGCAGAATTTGTCATGCAGAACCTGTCTCAGCCAATAGTGTTTAAGTTCTGTAATATACTTGTTGCAGTGGTTAGAGCGTTGGACTAGTAACTGGAAGGTTGCAAGTTCAAATCCCTGAGCTGACAAGTTACAAATCTGTTGTTCTGTCCCTGAACAGGCAGTTAACCCACTGTTTCCTAGGCCGTCATTGAAATTAAGAATTTGTTCTTAAATTACTTGCCTAGTTAAATAAAGGTAAAATAAAAACTTAGTTAGTCAATTTCTTGCTAAGTAACTGGCTACTGCTATCATTCATCTGTATATATCTTTTAATAATGTCATTTAGTTATGAAGGACACCACATAATAATGAACATATCAGCTCACGACACCGCAGTTATCTCCACAGCTGATCATGTGGAGATGGCTGTAAAATAATAAAACTCCTGTTCTCTACTCAGCGCAGCTGAACAACTCCTAGCCTCTGTCAGGCCAGTCGGCAGACCTGCTCTACTCAGCCAGGAGTGACTGAACGCGGGGAGCAGAGAGACCGTGACCCCTCTCGTCCAGAACAGAACCAGGCTTTTCTGAAGGTGTGTTCTGGGGTGTGAGCCCCCGGGGATCAGGTGTGTGGAGGGTCAGCGAGGGGAGCTGTCAGGGTGTGTGGTGGGGGAGGGGCGAGGAGTGTGTAAAATTTACACAAGGCAGCAGGGTGTGGGTCCATTCATTTTCAATTCAGTCAATTCAAATTCAAAAATGTGCATCCGATATCAAATTCATTTCCTGGATTGACTAAACTTGAATGGAACAGTACAGAGCTGTGGGATCAAAGTCACGGCCATATATGGAGTCTACGCTGAGTGAGCCCTCAGAACAGCCTCAGTTGGACGGGCCATGGACTCTACAAGGTGTCAAAAGCACACTGTTGAGCGTGAAAATCCCACCAGCGTTGCAGTTCTTGACACACTCAAACCGGTGCGCCTGGCACCTACTACCATACCCTGTTCAAAGGCACTTCAATGTTTTGTCTTGCCCAATCACCCTCTGAATGGCACACACACACAATCCATGTGTTAATTGTCTCAAGACTTAAAAATCCTTCCTTAACCTGTCTCCTCCCCTTCATCTACACTGATTGAAGTGACATCAATAAGGGTTCATAGCTTTCACCTGGATTTACCTGGTCAGTCTATGTCATGGAAAGAGCTGGTGTTTCTAATGTTTTGTACACTCAGTATATATTGAGGCCGTTCCATGACACAACACATGTCCTTATTGTACTCGTATCTCTCCCTCTAGTTAATCAATAACCACACAACTATTTTCAATAATAATATCATCATACAGAACTGTATCATGTCGTTTTTGAGAGTTTAAACATATAGACCCTTACCTTCTGGGGCTTAGATCGTATGGTTCATTATATAGATTAGATTCTAGATTGTAGATAGTCTTATCTTCATTCTCTCCTTATTCTCGTTGTCTCTGTATTCTCTGCAGCCTGTGGTAGCACACTTATCACTGTTAGAATGGGTAGATTATTGCTCATTACACTGGCAGGTCAATGGAAGCATGAGGTCACAATGGAAGCATGAGGTCACAATGGAAGCATGAGATTACAATGGAAGCATGAGGTCACAATGGAAGTATGAGATCACAATGGAAGCATGAAATCACAATGGAAGCATGAGGTCACAATGGAAGCATGTTGCCTCTTTGTCAGTTTAGAAGTCAAGTTTGTTCTGCATCTGTACCTCGCGTTTCTATTACAAATATTTCCCTTTATTGTGATGATAAATTGACTGTGTGTGTGTGTGTATCAGGTAATCTAGATAGACTGTCCAGTATGGCGAACAAGGTGACCCAGATATCACGAGAGGACCTGGAGGAGCTCCGAGAGGCTTTCAACAGGATCGGTTAGTCACACACACACACACACACACACACACACACACACACACACACACACACACACACACACACACACACACACACACACAAACACACACACACAGTGCTTGCAGCAAATGCTGACTCAGGTCATGGTTTATAACCAATCATAAAGCAGTATAAGTTTTTTTTATTGGTAAGTTCACTCTGTGTTAGGGACCTGCACACATGTTCTACGACTTCACTTCAGGTGTACAAAAGGTTTTGTTCTACGTGTCAGGGGTTGCCAGGTCCATCGGTGAACTGAGTGGTTGCCAGATGACTCATCATTAGAGTCAGTACATTCCTGATAAGTGAGCATCAGATTTCTACAGACTCTGTAAGTGCACTGCAGTTCATCAGACCCAATTAGGAGATGTTAGATCATCTAGAGGTTAGAGAGGGAGATAGGTAACCTATATGTTAGAGAGGTAACCTAGAGGTTAGAGAGGTAACCTAGAGGTTAGAGAGGGAGATAGGTAACCTAGAGGTTAGAGAGGTAACCTAGAGGTTAGAGAGGTAACCTAGAGGTTAGAGAGGGAGATATATAACCTAGAGGTTAGAGAGGTAACCTAGAGGTTAGAGAGGGAGATATATAACCTAGAGGTTAGAGAGGTAACCTAGAGGTTAGAGAGGGACATATATAACCTAGAGGTTAGAGAGGTAACCTAGAGGTTAGAGAGGGAGATATATAACCTAGAGGTTAGAGAGGTAACCTAGAGGTTAGAGAGGGAGATATATAACCTAGAGGTTAGAGAGGTAACCTACAGGATAGAGAGGGAGATATATAACCTAGAGGTTAGAGAGGTAACCTAGAGGTTAGAGAGGGAGATATATAACCTAGAGGTTAGAGAGGTAACCTAGAGGTTAGAGAGGGACATATATAACCTAGAGGTTAGAGAGGTAACCTAGAGGTTAGAGAGGGAGATATATAACCTAGAGGTTAGAGAGGTAACCTAGAGGTTAGAGAGGGAGATATATAACCTAGAGGTTAGAGAGTTAACCTACAGGTTAGAGAGGGAGATATATAACCTAGAGGTTAGAGAGGTAACCTAGAGGTTAGAGAGGGAGATATATAACCTAGAGGTTAGAGAGGGAGAAAGGTAACCTAGAGGTTAGAGTGGGAGATAGGTAACCTAGAGGTTAGAGAGGTAACCTAGAGGTGAGAAAGGGAAATATATAACCTAGAGGTTAGAGAGGGAAATAGTTAACCTAGAGGTTAGAGAGGGAGATATATAACCTAGAGGTTAGAGAGGTAACCTAGAGGTTAGAGAGGGACATATATAACCTAGAGGTTAGAGAGGTAACCTAGAGGTTAGAGAGGGAGATATATAACCTAGAGGTTAGAGAGGTAACCTAGAGGTTAGAGAGGGACATATATAACCTAGAGGTTAGAGAGGTAACCTAGAGGTTAGAGAGGGAGATATATAACCTAGAGGTTAGAGAGGTAACCTAGAGGTTAGAGAGGGAGATATATAACCTAGAGGTTAGAGAGGTAACCTAGAGGTTAGAGAGGGACATATATAACCTAGAGGTTAGAGAGGTAACCTAGAGGTTAGAGAGGGAGATATATAACCTAGAGGTTAGGAGAGGTAACCTAGAGAGGTTAGAGAGGGAGATATATAACCTAGAGGTTAGAGAGGGGTAACCTAGAGGTTAGAGAGGGAGATATATAACCTAGAGGTTAGAGAGGTAACCTAGAGGTTAGAGAGGGAGATATATAACCTAGAGGTTAGGAGAGGTTAGAGAGGGAGATATATAACCTAGAGGTTAGAGAGGTAACCTAGAGGTTAGAGAGGGAGATATATAACCTAGAGGTTAGAGAGGTAACCTAGAGGTTAGAGAGGGAGATATATAACCTAGAGGTTAGAGAGGGAGAGGTAACCTAGAGGTTAGAGAGGGGAGATATATAACCTAGAGGTTAGAGAGGTAACCTAGAGGTTAGAGAGGGAGATATATAACCTAGAGGTTAGAGAGGTAACCTAGAGGTTAGAGAGGGAGATATATAACCTAGAGGTTAGAGAGGTAACCTAGAGGTTAGAGAGGGACATATATAACCTAGAGGTTAGAGAGGTAACCTAGAGGTTAGAGAGGGAGATATATAACCTAGAGGTTAGAGAGGTAACCTAGAGGTTAGAGAGGGAGATATATAACCTAGAGGTTAGAGAGGTAACCTAGAGGTTAGAGAGGGAGATATATAACCTAGAGGTTAGAGAGGTAACCTAGAGGTTAGAGAGGGAGATATATAACCTAGAGGTTAGAGAGGGAGGAAAGGTAACCTAGAGGTTAGAGTAGGGAGATAGGATATATAACCTAGAGGTTAGAGAGGTAACCTAGAGGTTGAGAAAGGGAAATATATAACCTAGAGGTTAGAGAGGGAAATAGTTAACCTAGAGGTTAGAGAGGGAGATATATAACCTAGAGGTTAGAGAGGTAACCTAGAGGTTAGAGAGGGACATATATAACCTAGAGGTTAGAGAGGTAACCTAGAGGTTAGAGAGGGAGATATATAACCTAGAGGTTAGAGAGGTAACCTAGAGGTTAGAGAGGGACATATATAACCTAGAGGTTAGAGAGGTAACCTAGAGGTTAGAGAGGGAGATATATAACCTAGAGGTTAGAGAGGTAACCTAGAGGTTAGAGGTTAGTTAGAGGGAGATATATAACCTAGAGGTTAGAGAGGTAACCTAGAGGTTAGAGAGGGACATATATAACCTAGAGGTTAGAGAGGTAACCTAGAGGTTAGAGAGGGAGATATATAACCTAGAGGTTAGAGAGGTAACCTAGAGGTTAGAGAGGGAGATATATAACCTAGAGGTTAGAGAGGTAACCTACAGGTTAGAGAGGGAGATATATAACCTAGAGGTTAGAGAGGTAACCTAGAGGTTAGAGAGGGAGATATATAACCTAGAGGTTAGAGAGGTAACCTAGAGGTTAGAGAGGGACATATATAACCTAGAGGTTAGAGAGGTAACCTAGAGGTTAGAGAGGGAGATATATAACCTAGAGGTTAGAGAGGTAACCTAGAGGTTAGAGAGGGAGATATATAACCTAGAGGTTAGAGAGGGAGAAAGGTAACCTAGAGGTTAGAGTGGGAGATAGGTAACCTAGAGGTTAGAGAGGTAACCTAGAGGTTAGAGAGGGACATATATAACCTAGAGGTTAGAGAGGTAACCTAGAGGTTAGAGAGGGAGATATATAACCTAGAGGTTAGAGAGGTAACCTAGAGGTTAGAGAGGGACATATATAACCTAGAGGTTAGAGAGGTAACCTAGAGGTTAGAGAGGGAGATATATAACCTAGAGGTTAGAGAGGTAACCTAGAGGTTAGAGAGGGAGATATATAACCTAGAGGTTAGAGAGGTAACCTACAGGATAGAGAGGGAGATATATAACCTAGAGGTTAGAGAGGTAACCTAGAGGTTAGAGAGGGAGATATATAACCTAGAGGTTAGAGAGGTAACCTAGAGGTTAGAGAGGGACATATATAACCTAGAGGTTAGAGAGGTAACCTAGAGGTTAGAGAGGGAGATATATAACCTAGAGGTTAGAGAGGTAACCTAGAGGTTAGAGAGGGAGATATATAACCTAGAGGTTAGAGAGTTAACCTACAGGTTAGAGAGGGAGATATATAACCTAGAGGTTAGAGAGGTAACCTAGAGGTTAGAGAGGGAGATATATAACCTAGAGGTTAGAGAGGGAGAAAGGTAACCTAGAGGTTAGAGTGGGAGATAGGTAACCTAGAGGTTAGAGAGGTAACCTAGAGGTGAGAAAGGGAAATATATAACCTAGAGGTTAGAGAGGTAACCTAGAGGTTAGAGAGGGACATATATAACCTAGAGGTTAGAGAGGTAACCTAGAGGTTAGAGAGGGAGATATATAACCTAGAGGTTAGAGAGGTAACCTAGAGGTTAGAGAGGGAGATATATAACCTAGAGGTTAGAGAGGGAGAAAGGTAACCTAGAGGTTAGAGTGGGAGATATATAACCTAGAGGTTAGAGAGGTAACCTAGAGGTTAGAGAGGGACATATATAACCTAGAGGTTAGAGAGGTAACCTAGAGGTTAGAGAGGGAGATATATAACCTAGAGGTTAGAGAGGTAACCTAGAGGTTAGAGAGGGACATATATAACCTAGAGGTTAGAGAGGTAACCTAGAGGTTAGAGAGGGAGATATATAACCTAGAGGTTAGAGAGGTAACCTAGAGGTTAGAGAGGGAGATATATAACCTAGAGGTTAGAGAGGTAACCTACAGGTTAGAGAGGGAGATATATAACCTAGAGGTTAGAGAGGTAACCTAGAGGTTAGAGAGGGAGATAGGTAACCTAGAGGTTAGAGAGGTAACCTAGAGGTTAGAGAGAGAGATAGGTAACCTAGAGGTTAGAGAGGTAACCTAGAGGTTAGAGAGGGAGATATATAACCTAGAGGTTAGAGAGGGAGAAAGGTAACCTAGAGGTTAGAGTGGGAGATAGGTAACCTAGAGGTTAGAGAGGTAACCTAGAGGTTAGAGAGGGACATATATAACCTAGAGGTTAGAGAGGTAACCTAGAGGTTAGAGAGGGAGATATATAACCTAGAGGTTAGAGAGGTAACCTAGAGGTTAGAGAGGGACATATATAACCTAGAGGTTAGAGAGGTAACCTAGAGGTTAGAGAGGGAGATATATAACCTAGAGGTTAGAGAGGTAACCTAGAGGTTAGAGAGGGAGATATATAACCTAGAGGTTAGAGAGGTAACCTACAGGTTAGAGAGGGAGATATATAACCTAGAGGTTAGAGAGGTAACCTAGAGGTTAGAGAGGGACATATATAACCTAGAGGTTAGAGAGGTAACCTAGAGGTTAGAGAGGGAGATAGGTAACCTAGAGGTTAGAGAGGTAACCTAGAGGTTAGAGAGGGACATATATAACCTAGAGGTTAGAGAGGTAACCTAGAGGTTAGAGAGGGAGATATATAACCTAGAGGTTAGAGAGGTAACCTACAGGTTAGAGAGGGAGATATATAACCTAGAGGTTAGAGAGGTAACCTAGAGGTTAGAGAGGGAGATATATAACCTAGAGGTTAGAGAGGGACATATATAACCTAGAGGTTAGAGAGGTAACCTAGAGGTTAGAGAGGGAGATATATAACCTAGAGGTTAGAGAGGTAACCTAGAGGTTAGAGAGGGAGATATATAACCTAGAGGTTAGAGAGGGAGAAAGGTAACCTAGAGGTTAGAGTGGGAGATAGGTAACCTAGAGGTTAGAGAGGTAACCTAGAGGTTAGAGAGGGACATATATAACCTAGAGGTTAGAGAGGTAACCTAGAGGTTAGAGAGGGAGATATATAACCTAGAGGTTAGAGAGGTAACCTAGAGGTTAGAGAGGGACATATATAACCTAGAGGTTAGAGAGGTAACCTAGAGGTTAGAGAGGGAGATATATAACCTAGAGGTTAGAGAGGTAACCTAGAGGTTAGAGAGGGAGATATATAACCTAGAGGTTAGAGAGGTAACCTACAGGTTAGAGAGGGAGATATATAACCTAGAGGTTAGAGAGGTAACCTAGAGGTTAGAGAGGGAGATAGGTAACCTAGAGGTTAGAGAGGTAACCTAGAGGTTAGAGAGGGAGATAGGTAACCTAGAGGTTAGAGAGGTAACCTAGAGGTTAGAGAGGGAGATATATAACCTAGAGGTTAGAGAGGTAACCTAGAGGTTAGAGAGGGAGATATATAACCTAGAGGTTAGAGAGGTAACCTAGAGGTTAGAGAGGGACATATATAACCTAGAGGTTAGAGAGGTAACCTAGAGGTTAGAGAGGGAGATATATAACCTAGAGGTTAGAGAGGTAACCTAGAGGTTAGAGAGGGACATATATAACCTAGAGGTTAGAGAGGTAACCTAGAGGTTAGAGAGGGAGATATATAACCTAGAGGTTAGAGAGGTAACCTAGAGGTTAGAGAGGGAGATATATAACCTAGAGGTTAGAGAGGTAACCTACAGGATAGAGAGGGAGATATATAACCTAGAGGTTAGAGAGGTAACCTAGAGGTTAGAGAGGGAGATATATAACCTAGAGGTTAGAGAGGTAACCTAGAGGTTAGAGAGGGACATATATAACCTAGAGGTTAGAGAGGTAACCTAGAGGTTAGAGAGTGAGATATATAACCTAGAGGTTAGAGAGGTAACCTAGAGGTTAGAGAGGGAGATATATAACCTAGAGGTTAGAGAGGTAACCTACAGGTTAGAGAGGGAGATATATAACCTAGAGGTTAGAGAGGTAACCTAGAGGTTAGAGAGGGAGATATATAACCTAGAGGTTAGAGAGGGAGAAAGGTAACCTAGAGGTTAGAGTGGGAGATAGGTAACCTAGAGGTTAGAGAGGTAACCTAGAGGTGAGAAAGGGAAATATATAACCTAGAGGTTAGAGAGGGAAATAGTTAACCTAGAGGTTAGAGAGGGAGATATATAACCTAGAGGTTAGAGAGGTAACCTAGAGGTTAGAGAGGGACATATATAACCTAGAGGTTAGAGAGGTAACCTAGAGGTTAGAGAGGGAGATATATAACCTAGAGGTTAGAGAGGTAACCTAGAGGTTAGAGAGGGACATATATAACCTAGAGGTTAGAGAGGTAACCTAGAGGTTAGAGAGGGAGATATATAACCTAGAGGTTAGAGAGGTAACCTAGAGGTTAGAGAGGGACATATATAACCTAGAGGTTAGAGAGGTAACCTAGAGGTTAGAGAGGGAGATATATAACCTAGAGGTTAGAGAGGTAACCTAGAGGTTAGAGAGGGACATATATAACCTAGAGGTTAGAGAGGTAACCTAGAGGTTAGAGAGGGAGATATATAACCTAGAGGTTAGAGAGGTAACCTAGAGGTTAGAGAGGGAGATATATAACCTAGAGGTTAGAGAGGTAACCTACAGGTTAGAGAGGGAGATATATAACCTAGAGGTTAGAGAGGTAACCTAGAGGTTAGAGAGGGAGATATATAACCTAGAGGTTAGAGAGGTAACCTAGAGGTTAGAGAGGGACATATATAACCTAGAGGTTAGAGAGGTAACCTAGAGGTTAGAGAGGGAGATATATAACCTAGAGGTTAGAGAGGTAACCTAGAGGTTAGAGAGGGAGATATATAACCTAGAGGTTAGAGAGTTAACCTACAGGTTAGAGAGGGAGATATATAACCTAGAGGTTAGAGAGGTAACCTAGAGGTTAGAGAGGGAGATATATAACCTAGAGGTTAGAGAGGGAGAAAGGTAACCTAGAGGTTAGAGTGGGAGATAGGTAACCTAGAGGTTAGAGAGGTAACCTAGAGGTGAGAAAGGGAAATATATAACCTAGAGGTTAGAGAGGGAAATAGTTAACCTAGAGGTTAGAGAGGGAGATATATAACCTAGAGGTTAGAGAGGTAACCTAGAGGTTAGAGAGGGACATATATAACCTAGAGGTTAGAGAGGTAACCTAGAGGTTAGAGAGGGAGATATATAACCTAGAGGTTAGAGAGGTAACCTAGAGGTTAGAGAGGGACATATATAACCTAGAGGTTAGAGAGGTAACCTAGAGGTTAGAGAGGGAGATATATAACCTAGAGGTTAGAGAGGTAACCTAGAGGTTAGAGAGGGAGATATATAACCTAGAGGTTAGAGAGGTAACCTACAGGTTAGAGAGGGAGATATATAACCTAGAGGTTAGAGAGGTAACCTAGAGGTTAGAGAGGGAGATATATAACCTAGAGGTTAGAGAGGTAACCTAGAGGTTAGAGAGGGACATATATAACCTAGAGGTTAGAGAGGTAACCTAGAGGTTAGAGAGGGAGATATATAACCTAGAGGTTAGAGAGGTAACCTAGAGGTTAGAGAGGGAGATATATAACCTAGAGGTTAGAGAGTTAACCTACAGGTTAGAGAGGGAGATATATAACCTAGAGGTTAGAGAGGTAACCTAGAGGTTAGAGAGGGAGATATATAACCTAGAGGTTAGAGAGGGAGAAAGGTAACCTAGAGGTTAGAGTGGGAGATAGGTAACCTAGAGGTTAGAGAGGTAACCTAGAGGTGAGAAAGGGAAATATATAACCTAGAGGTTAGAGAGGGAAATAGTTAACCTAGAGGTTAGAGAGGGAGATATATAACCTAGAGGTTAGAGAGGTAACCTAGAGGTTAGAGAGGGACATATATAACCTAGAGGTTAGAGAGGTAACCTAGAGGTTAGAGAGGGAGATATATAACCTAGAGGTTAGAGAGGTAACCTAGAGGTTAGAGAGGGACATATATAACCTAGAGGTTAGAGAGGTAACCTAGAGGTTAGAGAGGGAGATATATAACCTAGAGGTTAGAGAGGTAACCTAGAGGTTAGAGAGGGAGATATATAACCTAGAGGTTAGAGAGGTAACCTAGAGGTTAGAGAGGGACATATATAACCTAGAGGTTAGAGAGGTAACCTAGAGGTTAGAGAGGGAGATATATAACCTAGAGGTTAGAGAGGTAACCTAGAGGTTAGAGAGGGAGATATATAACCTAGAGGTTAGAGAGGTAACCTACAGGTTAGAGAGGGAGATATATAACCTAGAGGTTAGAGAGGTAACCTAGAGGTTAGAGAGGGACATATATAACCTAGAGGTTAGAGAGGTAACCTAGAGGTTAGAGAGGGAGATATATAACCTAGAGGTTAGAGAGGTAACCTAGAGGTTAGAGAGGGAGATATATAACCTAGAGGTTAGAGAGGTAACCTAGAGGTTAGAGAGGGACATATATAACCTAGAGGTTAGAGAGGTAACCTAGAGGTTAGAGAGGGAGATATATAACCTAGAGGTTAGAGAGGGAGATATATAACCTAGAGGTTAGAGAGGTAACCTACAGGTTAGAGAGGGAGATATATAACCTAGAGGTTAGAGAGGTAACCTAGAGGTTAGAGAGGGAGATATATAACCTAGAGGTTAGAGAGGTAACCTAGAGGTTAGAGAGGGACATATATAACCTAGAGGTTAGAGAGGTAACCTAGAGGTTAGAGAGGGAGATATATAACCTAGAGGTTAGAGAGGTAACCTAGAGGTTAGAGAGGGACATATATAACCTAGAGGTTAGAGAGGTAACCTAGAGGTTAGAGAGGGAGATATATAACCTAGAGGTTAGAGAGGTAACCTAGAGGTTAGAGAGGGAGATATATAACCTAGAGGTTAGAGAGGTAACCTACAGGTTAGAGAGGGAGATATATAACCTAGAGGTTAGAGAGGTAACCTAGAGGTTAGAGAGGGAGATATATAACCTAGAGGTTAGAGTGGGAGATAGGTAACCTAGAGGTTAGAGAGGTAACCTAGAGGTGAGAAAGCGAAATATATAACCTAGAGGTTAGAGAGGGAAATAGTTAACCTAGAGGTTAGAGAGGGAAATAGTTAACCTAGAGGTTAGAGAGGGAGATAGGTAACCTAGAGGTTAGAGAGGGACATAGGTAACCTAGAGGTTAGAGTGGGAGATATATAACCTAGAGGTTAGAGAGGTAACCTAGAGGTTAGAGAGGGAGATAGGTAACCTAGAGGTTAGAGAGGTAACCTAAAGGTTAGAGAGGGAGATATATAACCTAGAGGTTAGAGAGGTAACCTAGAGGTTAGAGAGGGAGATATATAACCTAGAGGTTAGAGAGGGAGATAGGTAACCTAGAGGTTAGAGTGGGAGATAGGTAACCTAGAGGTTAGAGAGGGAGATATATAACCTAGAGGTTAGAGAGGGAGATAGGTAACCTAGAGGTTAGAGTGGGAGATAGGTATCCTAGAGGTTAGAGAGGTAACCTAGAGGTGAGAAAGGGAAATATATAACCTAGAGGTTAGAGAGGGACATATATAACTTAGAGGTTAGAGAGGGAAATTGGTAACCTAGAGGTTAGAGAGGGAAATAGTTAACCTAGAGGTTAGAGAGGGAAATAGTTAACCAAGAGGTTAGAGAGGGAGATAGGTAACCTAGAGGTTAGAGTGGGAGATGGGTAACCTAGAGGTTAGAGTGGGAGATGGGTAACCTAGAGGTTAGAGAGGGAGATATATAACCTAGAGGTTAGAGAGGGACATAGGTAACCTAGAGGTTAGAGTGGGAGATAGGTAACCTAGAGGTTAGAGAGGGAAATATATAACCTAGAGGTTAGAGAGGTAACCTAGAGGTTAGAGTGGGAGATAGGTAACCTAGAGGTTAGAGTGGGAGATAGGTAACCTAGAGGTTAGAGTGGGAGATAGGTAACCTAGAGGTTAGAGAGGGAGATAGGTAACCTAGAGGTTAGAGAGGGAGATATATAACCTAGAGGTTAGAGAGGGAGATAGGTAACCTAGAGGTTAGAGAGGTAACCTAGAGGTGAGAAAGGGAAATATATAACCTAGAGGTTAGAGTGGGAGATAGGTAACCTAGAGGTTAGAGAGGGAAATAGTTAACCAAGAGGTTAGAGAGGGAGATAGGTAACCTAGAGGTTATAGTGGGAGATTGTTAACCTAGAGGTTAGAGTGGGAGATGGGTAACCTAGAGGTTAGAGAGTGAGATATATAACCTAGAGGTTAGAGAGGGACATAGGTAACCTAGAGGTTAGAGTGGGAGATAGGTAACCTAGAGGTTAGAGTGGGAGATGGGTAACCTAGAGGTTAGAGTGGGAGATAGGTAACCTAGAGGTTAGAGAGGTAACCTAGAGGTGAGAAAGGGAAATATATAACCTAGAGGTTAGAGAGGGATATATATAACTTAGAGGTTAGAGAGGGAAATATATAACCTAGAGGTTAGAGAGGGAAATAGTTAACCTAGAGGTTAGCGAGGGAAATAGTTAACCAAGAGGTTAGAGAGGGAGATAGGTAACCTAGAGGTTAGAGTGGGAGATGGGTAACCTAGAGGTTAGAGTGGGAGATGGGTAACCTAGAGGTTAGAGAGTGAGATATATAACCTAGAGGTTAGAGAGGGACATAGGTAACCTAGAGGTTAGAGTGGGAGATAGGTAACCTAGAGGTTAGAGTGGGAGATGGGTAACCTAGAGGTTAGAGAGGTAACCTAGAGGTTAGAGAGGGAGATAGGTAACCAAGAGGTTAGAGAGTTAACCAAGAGGTTAGAGAGGGATATATATAACTTAGAGGTTAGAGAGGGAGATAGGTAACCTAGAGGTTAGAGGGGTAACCTAGAGGTGAGAGAGGGAAATATATAACCTAGAGGTTAGAGAGGGAAATAGGTAACCTAGAGGTTAGAGAGGGAGATAGGTAACCTAGAGGTTAGAGTGGGAGATAGGTAACCTAGAGGTTAGAAAGGTAACCTAGAGGTTAGAGAGGGACATATATAACCTAGAGGTTAGAGAGGGACATAGGTAACCTAGAGGTTAGAGTGGGAGATAGGTAACCTAGAGGTTAGAAAGGTAACCTAGAGGTTAGAGAGGGACATATATAACCTAGAGGTTAGAGAGGGACATAGGTAACCTAGAGGTTAGAGTGGGAGATAGGTAACCTAGAGGTTAGAGTGGGAGATAGGTAACCTAGAGGTTAGAGAGGGAAATATATAACCTAGAGGTTAGAGAGGTAACCTAGAGGTTAGAGTGGGAGATATATAACCTAGAGGTTAGAGAGGGGGACAAGTAGCTAAACGGTTGCTGGTTCATATCCTGAACCCGGAGATGACAAGAGGGGAGGGAACAAGTAAAGGGCCGCCATTTTGGCCTTGAGCATGGCACTTCATCTGGTCATAATTCTGTCTTCCTGCCTGCCTACCTACCTACCTATCTCTCTCTCTCTCTCTCTCTCTCTCTGTCTGCCTGTCTGTCTGTCTGCCTGTCTGTCTGCCTGTCTGTCTGCCTATCTGCCTGTCTGTGTTTCCTCCCATACAGACACTGACAACAGTGGTTTTGTCAGTGACTTTGAGCTGCAGGAGCTGTTCAGAGAGGCTAGTTTCTCCATGCCAGGCTACAGAGTCAGAGACATAGTGGAGATCTTCGTAGCAGGAGACACCAACAAGGACGGGAAGATCAGCTTTGAAGAGTTTGTCTCGGTAAGATTTAAAATACACCGAAGTAAAGATGGTGACACGTAGGCACGAATCCACATACACACTCACACAGACACACTCACACAGACACACTCACACAGACACACTCACACAGACACATTCACACAGACACACTCACACAGACACACTCACACAGACACACTCACACAGACACTCTCACACAGACACTCTCACACAGACACACTCACACAGACACACTCACACAGACACTCTCACACAGACACACTCACACAGACACACTCACACAGACACACTCACACAGACACACTCACACAGACACACTCACACAGACACTCTCACACAAACACATTTACACATTTACACAGACACTCTCATACGGACACATTCACACAGACACACTCACACAGACACATTCACACAGACACTCTCACACAGACACATTCACACAGACACACTCACACAGACACACTCACACAGACACACTCACACAGATACACTCACACAGACACACTCACACAGACACACTCACACAGACACACTCAGAGACACGGCCCATCCTGTCTTGTAGATCTACCAGGAGCTGAAGAGTAAGGAGCTCAGTGAGACGTTCAAGAAAACCATCGCCAGGAGAGAAGGGATACAATCCTTTGGAGGATTGTCAGGAATCTCCAGCGAGGGAACACAGCACTCCTACTCAGGTAGATAGATAGATAGATAGATAGATAGATAGATAGATAGATAGATAGATAGATAGATAGATAGATAGATAGATAGATAGATAGATAGATAGATAGATAGATAGAAAGATAGATAGATAGATAGAGAGAGAGAGAGAGAGAGAGAGAGAGAGAAGAGAGAAAGAGAGAGAGAGAGAGAGAGAGAGAGAGAGAGAGAGAGAGAATTATGTGTGTGTCCTGTTCATGTAAGTGTGTGTGTGTGTGTGTGTGTGTGTGTGTGTGTGTGTGTGTGTGTGTGTGTGTGTGTGTGTGTGTGTGTGTGTGTGTGTGTGTGTGTGTGTGTGTGTGTGTGTGTGTGTGTGTGTGTGTGTGTTAGATGAGGAGAAGGTGGCGTTTGTGAACTGGATCAATAAGTCTCTGGCCAAAGATGAAGACTGTAAACACCTTCTACCCATGAACCCTGATGGAGACAGTCTCTTCAAATCAGTAAAAGATGGGATCCTGCTCTGGTAACTCACACACACACACACACACACACACACACACACACACACACACACACACACACACACACACACACACACTGCTATCATATATACTCTGTTTTGTCATTGCAGTAAAATGATCAACCTCTCCCAGTCTGACACCATCGATGAGAGAGTCATCAACACCAAGAAACACACCACCTTTACCATGACCGTGAGTAAACACACACACACACACACACACACACACACACACACACACACACACACACACACACACACACAGGAAAAGTTGGATTGTCCCTTATCAAAACAAACTGTAACTCACTCTCTCTCTCCCTTCTCTAGGAGAACCTGATGCTGGCGATAAACTCTGCGTTGTCTATCGGCTGTACCGTGGTCAACATCGACGCCCCTGACCTGATGGCTGGGAAACCCCACCTGGTGCTGGGGCTGCTTTGGCAGATTATCAAGATAGGACTGTTTGCTGACATAGAGATCAGCAGCAACGAAGGTACACACACACACACACATTGTCAAACACATACACACATGCACGCATACACAGCCACAAACAAAGAGAGTGTCTAATTTAGTTTCAATGTCATATGAACTTTATGCCCATGTCCAATTATATGACCCCACCTGTAACATCCTGCAACCCTATTGGCTGTTTGTGTGTGTGTGTATCTGTACCACACTGCAAGCCGATTGGCTTATTGTGTTTATTTGCAGCTCTTATTAACCTGCTGTTTGAGGGGGAGGAGTTAGAGCACCTGATGTCATTGTCTCCTGAAGAACTGTTGCTACGCTGGGTCAACCATCACCTAGGCAACGCTGGGGCCCAACCAATCAGCAACTTCAGCCAAGACATCAAGGTAATACATACACACACAGTCACTCACGCGCACACACACACACACACACACACACACACACACACACACTGAAAATATGTTGTTTATGTATTAATGCTGTTATTATACTGTAGGATTCCAGGGCGTATTTCACCCTGTTGGACCAGATCTCACCTAAAGGAGAGGACATAGACGAGATGGCCATCCACATCGATATGACCGGCATCAATGTAAGTGGGTGTATATTCATATGTGCGTGTTCATGTTTTCATGCGTGTGTGTGTGTTGCCGTTTTCGTTTGTGTGTGTGTGTATAGGAGCGTGACGACGAACGCAGGGCAGAGATGATGCTTCGCCAGGCAGCCCGTCTGGACTGCAGACAGTTTGTGTCTCCTATGGATGTGGTGTCTGGCAACAGCAAGCTGAACCTGGCCTTCGTAGCCAACCTCTTCAACACACACCCGGCCCTGAAGAGGACTAACAGCAACAACATAGACACAGCACTCATAGAGGGTGAGCTACACACACACACACACACACACACACACACACACACACACAACACACACACACACACACACACGGCCCTGAAGAGGACTAACAGCAACAACATAGACACAGCACTCTTAGACGGTGAGCTTCACACACACACACATACAAACACACACACACACACACACACACACTCTTTCTCTCTCACACAAAGACACAGCAAACTGTAATATGTGTAATGTTGTCCTAACAGGAGAATCCAGAGAGGAGAAAACATTCAGGAACTGGATGAACTCTCTGGGAGTTGCTCCCTATGTCAACCACCTCTACTGGTACAGTAACCACACACACACACACACACACACACACACACACACACACACACACACACACACACACACACACACACACACACACACACACACACACACACACAGAGAGAGAGAGTATGCATGTGTGTGTGTTGATGTTTGCATGTGTTGATTGGTGTGTGTGTGTTGATGTTTACATGTGTTGATTGGTGTGTGTGTGTTGATGTTTGCATGTGTTGATTGGTGTGTGTGTGTTGATGTATGCATGTATTGATTGGTGTGTGTGTGTTGATGTTTGCATGTGTTGATTGGTGTGTGTGTGTGTTGATGTTTGCATGTGTTGATTGGTGTGTGTGTGTGTTGATGTTTGCATGTGTTGATTATTGTGTGTGTGTTGATGTTTGCATGTGTTGATTGGTGTGTGTGTGTTGATGTTTGCATGTGTTGATTAGTGTTTGTGTGTTGATGTTTGCATGTGTTGATTGGTGTGTGTGTGTTGATGTATGCATGTATTGATTGGTGTGTGTGTGTTGATGTTTGCATGTGTTGATTGGTGTGTGTGTGTGTGTTGATGTTTGCATGTGTTGATTGGTGTGTGTGTGTGTTGATGTTTGCATGTGTTGATTGGTGTGTGTGTGTGTTGATGTTTGCATGTGTTGATTGGTGTGTGTGTGTGTGTGTGTGTGTGTTGCAGTGACCTGTGTGATGCGGTGGTGATTCTCCAGTTGTATGAGAAAGTCAACGTCCCTGTAGAGTGGAAAAAAGTCAACAGACCTCCATACTCTGCACTGGGCAGCAACATGAAGAAGGTACACACACATTTTAAATACTTTACTTGAATCCACCAATCAAATTGACAAAAAAAAGGATCCCAAACATTTCAAATGTTGATGTATGAGTTGCACAGAAAGCACCTGGTTCTCCAAACAGCTAGGCTGCCCATGACAGCTGAAACAGAGAGTACCTAGCCAATTGCTTTGCCCTAGTTTATGTCAGGCTTCTCAGCAAAGGCCTGCTCCACATAGTCATCCAATGAGCAGCCCACTTCCAAAACGAGCACCTACCCTGGCCTCCCCCACAACAACATTATCCGGCATATTTGGCACACACACACACATGCACAGAGACTCTCTTTTATCAATATATTGTTGATGAAAATACAGAGGATTTCCAGGCATTGTGTTGGTGTGTCTGTGTGTGTAGTTGGAGAACTGTACCTATGCGGTGGAACTGGGTCGGAATAAAGCTCGATTCTCATTGGTGGGAATTGGAGGAGTGAATCTGAACGAGGGAAGTCCCATGCACACATTGGCTCTGGTCTGGCAGCTGATGAGGAGGTATGTACAGTACAAACACACACCTTTCCTTTTCACTTTGACATCTCTCTCACCTCTTACTATCCCTCTATCACCCCCCCCCCCCAGGTACACTCTCCAGGTGTTGTCTGATCTAGGAGATGGGGAGAAGATTGGAGACCAGATCATAATCAACTGGGTCAACACTCAGCTCAAAGAGGGAGGCAAGGACTCACAGATCAACAGCTTCAAGGTGGGTGTGTGAGTGTGTGAGTGTGCAGTGCACGTTGTGTTCATGTGAACAGCTTTAATGTGTGTGTGTGTGTCCTGCAGGATAAGCTGATCAGTACTAGTCTCCCAGTGATAGATTTGTTAGACACCATCGCCCCCAAATCTATCAAAGAGGAGCTGGTGAAGAGAGGGGAGCTCAGCGATGCAGACAAGCTTAACAACGCCAAGTAAATAACCCCTGACCCGTAACCTCTGAACTCTAAATGACCTCGACCCCCAACCCGTAACCTCTCACTTCTGACTGACCTCTTTCCCTTCCCTTTTGTCTTCCTGTAGGTACGCTATCACGGTATCCAGGAAGATTGGAGCCCGTGTCTACGCTCTGCCTGATGACCTGGTCGAGGTGAAACCCAAGATGGTTCTGACTGTGTTTGCATGCCTGATGGGGAGGGGCATGAAGAAAGCTGACGGCTGAACACACACACACTCAGACACACTAACATACACTAACAGCCTGTCCCAATTGGCTCCTTACCCTTTACCCTCTTCCTGTCTCCTGCACATCTAGCCTGTGATTAGATCAGTGTATAGAATCAGAGCGCAGGTGATTGTTCATTAAACATTTATTTCATACTGATAGAAAGCGAGCGGTTATGTGCCTAGTGTGCTCAAGGAGGATCATTTTAATATTCTCTAATTATGTTAATGTATTAATTCATTCTGTGTAAAAGAAACAGCAGAATAGAATTATAAATCTATGTAGTGGAGGGGACATGAACCCTTTGGTTTCAATCACACACACACGCACACATACACACACCTTACAGAATTAACAGTACAGACCTACAGACCTGTAAATGTTGTGTAATTCTCTTGACTTAGTAAACTCAATCCACCCAACGATAACAGACTGACATTTTGTTCATTCAAATTGTGTGTGTGTGGGAGGGGTGGTGCATTTTTGAATACTCAATCATAAACATGTATAATAAAACCCATTTAAGAAACACGTGTTTTTGACACCCTTCATCTGGGACTGAGAGAAATGGAAACATAGGAAACAAAGGAGAACTGTGTGTTGGAATGAGGTCGGTTGACCTTGTGGGATTTGATGCATGGTCCCAACTTTCATCTCAGTAACAATGCTGGGATGTGACTTAGTCCATTTATTTCAGTTACATCTTCCCCTCTTGCCTCACTCCCACCTTTCAACTGGCAGTGATAATTACTGTACCACAGATACAGCTTTTTTGGGCTGAGCCTCAGAGGTGGAAACACAAACGGCAACATTTTGGAGCCAAACACTGGAGCCAAACACCTACAAACTCTTAGATTATATACCACAAGAGACCTACAAGCTATTTGAATATATACACAAGAGACCTAAAAGCTATTTGAATAAATACACAAGAGCTCTTAGAATATGAAGTACCAGTCAAAAGTTTGGACACACCTACTCATTCAAGGGTTTTTCTTTATTTATACTATTTTCTACATTGTAGAATAGTGAAGACATCAAAACTATTAAATAACACATATGCAAATATGTAGTAACCAAAAAGGTGTTAAACAAATCAAAATACATTTTGTATTTTAGATTCTTCAAAGTAGCCACCCTTTCTTTGCCTGGATGACAGCTTTGCACACTCTTGGCGATCTCTCAAACAGCTTCACCTGGAATGCTTTTCCAATAGTATTGAAAGAGTTCCCACATATGATGAGCAGTTTTTGGCTGCTTTTCCTTCACTCTGAAGTCCAACTCATCCCAAACCATCTCAATTGGGTTGAGGTTGGGTGATTGTGAAGGCCAGGTCATCTGATGTAGCCCTCCATCACTATCCTTCTTCGTCAAATAGCCCTTACATAGCCTGAAGGTGTATTTGGTCATTGTCAGTTTGAAAAACATAGTCCCACTAAGCGCAAACCAGATGGGATGGTGTATCGCTACAGAATGCTGTGGTAGCCATGCTGGTTAAGTGTGCCTGCAAACTTGATGATTGAGTTGGAGGCGTGCATGGCCACGCAGTCATTGGTGAACAGGGAGTACAGGAGAAGGCTGAGAACGCACCCTTGTGGGGCCCCAGTGTTGAGGATCAGCAGGGTGGAGATGTTGTTTCCTACCCTCACCACCTGGGGCGGCCCGTCAGAAAGACCAGGACCCAGTTGCACAGGGCGGGGTCGAGACCCAGGGTCTCGAGCTTGACGACGAGTTTGGAGAGTACTATGGTGTTAAATGCTGAGCTGTAGTCAATTAACAACATTCTTACATTGGTATTCCTCTTGTCCAGATAGTTTAGGGCAGTGTGATGGTGATTGCGTAGTCTGTGGACCTATTGGGGCGGTAAGCAAATTGGAGTAGGTCTAGGGTGTTAGGTAGGGTGGAGGGGATATGATCCTTGACTAGTCTCTCAAAGCACTTCATGATGACAGAAGTGAGTGCTACAGGGCGATAGTCATTTAGTTCAGTTACCTTGGCTTTCTTGGGAACAGGAATAATGGTGGCCATCTTGAAGCATGTGGGCACAGCAGACTGGGATAGGGATTGATTGAATATGTCCATAAACACACCAGCCAGCTGGTCTGCGCATGCACTGAGGACGCGGCTAGGGATGCTGTCTGGCCCGGCAGCCTTGCTAGGGTTAACATGTTTAAATGTTTTACTCATGTTGGCCACGGAGAAGGAGCCCACAGGCTTTGGTAGCGGGCTGTGTCAGTGGTACTGTATTGTCCTCAAAGCGAGCAAAGAAGTTGTTTAATTTATCTGGGAGCAAGACGTCGATGTCCGCGACGGGGCTGGTTATCTTTTTGTAATCTGTGATTGACTGTAGACCCTGCCACATATGTTTTGTGTTTGAGCCGTTGAATTGTGACTCTACTTTGTCTCTATACTGACACTTTGCTTGTTTGATTGCCTTGCGGAGGAAATAGCTACACTGTTTGTATTCGGTCATGTTTCCAGTCGCCTTCCCACCATGAGTACAACATCACCGATGCACTTGCTAATAAACTCGCTCACCGAGTCAAAGTATACGTCAATTGTCTGAGGCTACCCGGAACATATCCCAGTCCACGTGATCGAAGCAATCTTGAAGCATGGAATCCGATTGGTCAGACCAGCGTTGGATAGACCTGAGCATGGGAGTTTCCTGTTTTTGTTTCTGTCTATAGGCTGGGAGCAACAAAATGGAGTCATGCTCAGATTTGCTGAAGGGAGGGCTTTGTATGCATCACGGAAGTTAGAGTAGCAATGGTCCAGAATGCTACCAGCCCGTGTTGCCCATTCGATATGCTGATAGAATTTAGGAAGTCTTGTTCTCAGATAAGATTTGTTAAAATCCCCAGCTACAATAAATGCAGCCTTAGGATATAAGGTTTCCAGTTTACATAGAGTCCAGTGACGTTCTTTCAGGGCCGTCGAGGTGTCTGCTTGGGGGGATATACACGGCTGTGACTATAACCAAGGAGAATTCTCTTGGTAGATAATGCAGTCGGCATTTCATTGTAAGGAATTCTAGGTCAGGTGAACAAAAGGACTTGAGTTCTTATGTATGTTGTTATGATCACACCATGAGTCATGAATCATAAGGCATACACCCCCGCCCATCTTCTTACCAGAGAGATGTTTGTTTCTGTCGGCGCGATGCGTGAAGAAACCGGGTGGCTGTAACGACTCTGACAACATATCCCGAGTGAGACATGTTTCTGTGAAACAGAGAATGTTACAATCTCTGATATCTCTCCGGAAGGCAACTTCGTCCACCTTGTTATCTAGAGGTTGGAAATTGGCGAGTAATATGCTCAGAAGTCTCTCCTGCGGCGACCATGTTGTTTTGGGTCGGCCTCTGGGATAAGATCCCATGTCCAGGGTGGAGTTCCAAACAGAGGATCTGCTTCAGGAAAGTTGTATTCCTGGTCGTAATGATGGTAAGTTGACGTCGCTTTTATATCCAATAGTTCTTCCCGGCTGTATGTAATAACACTTGAGGTTTTCTGGGCTAACATTGTAAGAAATGATACATAAATAACAAATTACTGCATAGTTTCCTTAGGTCCTGAAGGACCTGAAGTGAGGCGACCATCTCTGTCGGCGCCATCTTGCATGGGTGACTACTTTGAAGAATCTCAAATATAAAATATATTTTGATTCGTTTAACACTTTTTTGGTTACTACATGATTCCATATGTGTTATTTCATAGTTTTGATGTCTTCAATAGTATTGTACAATGTATAAAATAGTAAAAAGAAAGAAAAACCCTTGAATGAGTAGGTGTGTCCAAACTTTTGACTGGTACTGTATATTATTCTCCTCACAGATATCCTATTCAATTACTGGTATGTGAGTTCTGTAAATCTGTACATTTTACATCATATCTACTGCAGTTTCCTCAAGGGAGAGCCGACTGGACCTCTACAGTTGCCATAGCCAAACGTCACTTTGAAGCGAAAGATTTCAAAGGCTCCTTTGAGGAAGACATGAGGGCCGAAATGTTGTCGTTTCTCTCATAACAGGGTACAATTTAGCCAGCTGTTTTTAAATAGAGCGTTTTGTGGACTGTTCACAGTCCCTGGTCTAAAGATGAAAGGCTTGGAAATGTCCGCTATTATACCTGCACTGCAGGAGCTTGCGAGGTGAGACTCGAGACTGCGCTGTCTATACGGTGGACATTGCTATTGTTTTGCTACTGTAGGTAACGTTAACTTTGCTAACATGCTAGCTAATGCTGGCTAACTTAGTACAGTTTTCCAACTGCTCCTCACATTGTTTAGTAAAATCATTTAACAGTATGACTTGATAAACATCACTAATGCTAACTAGCTCGGTAGCTTGTTAATAGTACACTAAGCTCGCTACTGTAGCTAACTAATTAACTGCATTGCTGTAACAACTTGTTGTCAGTGCAGTAGGTTTAAATAATGCAAAAACAAAGTGTTGGAGAAGAAAGTAAAAGTGCAATATGTGCTATGTAAGAAAGCTAACTTTTCAGTTCCTTACTCAGAACATGAGAAAATATGAAAGCTGGTGGTTCCTTTTAACATGAGTCTCCAATATTCCCAGGTAAGAAGGTTTAGGTTGTAGTTATTATAGGAATTATAGGACTATTTCTCTCTATATGATTTGTATTTTATATACCTTCGACTGTTGGATGTTCTTATAGGCACTTTAGTATTGCCAGTGTAACAGTATAGCTTCCATCCCTCTCCTCGCTCCTCCCTGGGCTCGAACTAGCAACACAACGACAACAGCCACCCTCGAAGCAGCGTTACCCATGCAGAGCAAGGCGAACAACCACTCCAAGTCTCAGAGCAAGTGACGTTTGAAACGCTATTAGCGCACACCCCGCTAACTAGCTAGCCATTTCACATCGGTTACACAAGCCTAATCTCGGGAGTTGATAGGCTTGAAGTCATAAACAGCGCAATGCTTGAAGAATTGCGAAGAGTTGCTGGCTACCATCGCTCAGTCAGACTGCTCTATCAAAAATCAAATCATAGACTTAATTATAGCATAATAACACACAGAAATATGAGCCTTAGATCATTAAAATGGTCGAATCCGAAAACGATCATTTAGAAAACAAAACGTTGTTTATTCTTTCAGTGAAATACGGAACCGTTCCGTATTTTATCTAACGGGTGGCATCCCTAAGTCTAAATATTGCTCTTACATTGCACAACCTTCAATGTTATGTTATAATTATGCACAATTCTGGCAAATTAATTATGGCCTTTGTTAGGAATAAATGGACTTCACACAGTTCACAATGAGCCAGGCAGCCCAAACTGTTGCATATACCCTGACTCTGCTTGCACGGAACGCAAGAAAAGTGACACAATTTCCCTAGTTAAAAGAAATTAATGTTAGCAGGCAATATTAACTAAATATGCAGGTTTAAAAATATATACTTGTGTATTGATTTTAAAGAAAGGTATCGATGTTTATGGTTAGGTACATTGGTGCAACGACAGTCCTTTTTTTCTCGCAAATACGCTTGTTAAATCATCACCCGTTTGTCGAAGTAGGCCGTGATTCGATGAGAAATTAACAGGCACCGCATCGATTATATGCAACGCAGGACAATCTAGTTAACCTTAGTAATATCATCAACCATGTGTAGTTAGTTAACTAGTGATTATGTTAAGATTGATTGTTTTTTATAAGATTAGTTTAATGCTAGCTCGCAGAGAAATGGGGTCCATTTCTCTCTCTCTGTATTCCAGGTGGATGGTAACAGCAGTACTCTCAGTATGGGGTCCATTTCTCTCTCTCTGTATTCCAGGTGGATGGTAACAGCAGTACTCTCAGTATGGGGTCCATTTCTCTCTCTCTGTATTCCAGGTGGATGGTAACAGCAGTACTCTCAGTATGGGGTCCATTTCTCTCTCTCTGTATTCCAGGTGGATGGTAACAGCAGTACTCTCAGTATGGGGTCCATTTCTCTCTCTCTCTGTATTCCAGGTGGATGGTAACAGCAGTAATCTCTCAGTATGGGGGTCCATTTCTCTCTCTCTCTGTATTCCAGGTGGATGGTAACAGCAGTACTCTCAGTATGGGGTCCATTTCTCTCTCTCTCTCTGTATTCCAGGTGGATGGTAACAGCAGTACTCTCAGTATGGGGTCCATTTCTCTCCCTCTGTATTCCAGGTGGATGGTAATAGCAGTACTCTCAGTATGGGGTCCATTTCTCTCTCTCTGTATTCCAGGTGGATGGTAACAGCAGTACTCTCAGTATGGGGTCCATTTCTCTCTCTCTCTGTATTCCAGGTGGATGGTAACAGCAGTAATCTCTCAGTATGGGGGTCCATTTCTCTCTCTCTCTGTATTCCAGGTGGATGGTAACAGCAGTACTCTCAGTATGGGGTCCATTTTCTCTCTCTGTATTCCAGGTGGATGGTAACAGCAGTACTCTCAGTATGGGGTCCATTTTCTCTCTCTGTATTCCAGGTGGATGGTAACAGCAGTACTCTCAGTATGGGGTCCATTTCTCTCTCTGTATTCCAGGTGGATGGTAACAGCAGTACTCTCAGTATGGGGTCCATTTCTCTCTCTCTGTATTCCAGGTGGATGGTAACAGCAGTACTCTCAGTATGGGGTCCATTTCTCTCTCTCTGTATTCCAGGTGGATGGTAACAGTAGTACTCTCAGTATGGGGTCCATTTCTCTCTCTCTGTATTCCAGGTGGATGGTAACAGCAGTAATCTCTCAGTATGGGGGTCCATTTCTCTCTCTCTCTGTATTCCAGGTGGATGGTAACAGCAGTACTCTCAGTATGGGGTCCATTTCTCTCTCTCTGTATTCCAGGTGGATGGTAACAGCAGTACTCTCAGTATGGGGTCCATTTCTGTCTCTCTGTATTCCAGGTGGATGGTAACAGCAGTACTCTCAGTATGGGGTCCATTTCTCTCTCTCTGTATTCCAGGTGGATGGTAACAGCAGTACTCTCAGTATGGGGTCCATTTCTCTCTCTCTGTATTCCAGGTGGATGGTAACAGCAGTACTCTCAGTATGGGGTCCATTTCTCTCTCTCTGTATTCCAGGTGGATGGTAACAGCAGTACTCTCAGTATGGGGTCCATTTCTGTCTCTCTGTATTCCAGGTGGATGGTAACAGCAGTACTCTCAGTATGGGGTCCATTTTCTCTCTCTGTATTCCAGGTGGATGGTAACAGTAGTACTCTCAGTATGGGGTCCATTTCTCTCTCTCTGTATTCCAGGTGGATGGTAACAGCAGTACTCTCAGTATGGGGTCCATTTCTGTCTCTCTGTATTCCAGGTGGATGGTAACAGCAGTACTCTCAGTATGGGGTCCATTTCTGTCTCTCTGTATTCCAGGTGGATGGTAATAGCAGTACTCTCAGTATGGGGTCCATTTCTCTCTCTCTGTATTCCAGGTGGATGGTAACAGCAGTACTCTCAGTATGGGGTCCATTTCTCTCTCGCTCTGTATTCCAGGTGGATGGTAACAGCAGTACTCTCAGTATGGGGTCCATTTCTCTCTCTCTGTATTCCAGGTGGATGGTAACAGCAGTACTCTCAGTATGGGGTCCATTTCTCTCTCTCTGTATTCCAGGTGGATGGTAACAGCAGTACTCTCAGTATGGGGTCCATTTCTCTCTCTCTGTATTCCAGGTGGATGGTAACAGCAGTACTCTCAGTATGGGGTCCATTTCTCTCTCTCTGTATTCCAGGTGGATGGTAACAGCAGTACTCTCAGTATGGGGTCCATTTCTGTCTCTCTGTATTCCAGGTGAATGGTAACAGCAGTACTCTCAGTATGGGGTCCACTTCTCTCTCTCTCTCTGTATTCCAGGTGGATGGTAACAGCAGTACTCTCAGTATGGGGTCCATTTCTCTCTCTCTCTGTATTCCAGGTGGATGGTAACAGCAGTACTCTCAGTATGGGGTCCATTTCTCTCTCTCTGTATTCCAGGTGGATGGTAACAGTAGTACTCTCAGTATGGGGTCCATTTCTGTCTCTCTGTATTCCAGGTGGATGGTAACAGCAGTACTCTCAGTATGGGGTCCATTTCTGTCTCTCTGTATTCCAGGTGGATGGTAATAGCAGTACTCTCAGTATGGGGTCCATTTCTCTCTCTCTCTGTATTCCAGGTGGATGGTAACAGCAGTACTCTCAGTATGGGGTCCATTTCTCTCTCGCTCTGTATTCCAGGTGGATGGTAACAGCAGTACTCTCAGTATGGGGTCCATTTCTCTCTCTCTGTATTCCAGGTGGATGGTAACAGCAGTACTCTCAGTATGGGGTCCATTTCTCTCTCTCTGTATTCCAGGTGGATGGTAACAGCAGTACTCTCAGTATGGGGTCCATTTCTCTCTCTCTGTATTCCAGGTGGATGGTAACAGCAGTACTCTCAGTATGGGGTCCATTTCTCTCTCTCTGTATTCCAGGTGGATGGTAACAGCAGTACTCTCAGTATGGGGTCCATTTCTCTCTCTCTGTATTCCAGGTGGATGGTAACAGCAGTACTCTCAGTATGGGGTCCATTTCTCTCTCGCTCTGTATTCCAGGTGGATGGTAACAGCAGTACTCTCAGTATGGGGTCCATTTCTCTCTCTCTGTATTCCAGGTGGATGGTAACAGCAGTACTCTCAGTATGGGGTCCATTTCTCTCTCTCTGTATTCCAGGTGGATGGTAACAGCAGTACTCTCAGTATGGGGTCCATTTCTCTCTCTCTGTATTCCAGGTGGATGGTAACAGCAGTACTCTCAGTATGGGGTCCATTTCTCTCTCTCTGTATTCCAGGTGGATGGTAACAGCAGTACTCTCAGTATGGGGTCCATTTCTCTCTCGCTCTGTATTCCAGGTGGATGGTAACAGCAGTACTCTCAGTATGGGGTCCATTTCTGTCTCTCTGTATTCCAGGTGGATGGTAACAGCAGTACTCTCAGTATGGGGTCCATTTCTCTCTCTCTGTATTCCAGGTGGATGGTAACAGCAGTACTCTCAGTATGGGGGTCCATTTCAAGCAGTTGAAGCGTCTGGTGGAGGAGCCGTCGTTCAGCCAGATCCTGATCCCTCTGCAGTCTGTCCTCATCCCCACACTGCCCTCTACTGGCTCTGCAAACACACTGCACCACGACGCATTCCCCGGACACTGGGCCTACCTCCATGGCTTTGACGATACTCTGTGTGTGTGGGGGAGAGGTTTGTCTTTCTGTGTGTGTGTGGGGGGGGGGGTAGTTTGTCTTTCTGTGTCTGTGTGTGTCGTGCCACATGGTGTGTGTGTGTGTGTGTGTGTGTGTGTGTGTGTGTGTGTGTGTGTGTGTCTCATGATGATTTGTGTATACGTGGAGATCCTAGCCTCCCTCCAGGAGCCCAAGAAGATCGGCCTGAAGGGAGGTGATGGGAGGAGCTACACTGTGATGTGTAAACCTAAAGATGACCTCCGGAAAGACTGTCGCCT
This sequence comes from Oncorhynchus masou masou, assembly GCF_036934945.1. NCBI lineage: Eukaryota > Metazoa > Chordata > Actinopteri > Salmoniformes > Salmonidae > Oncorhynchus > Oncorhynchus masou. The sequence goes on along the minus strand of NC_088217.1, from coordinate 77,450,513 downwards.
CATAGAGTTCAACTGCCTCATCAACAAGGTGTTTAACCTGTCACTTCTCCAACTGGCATCTGTACATCACTCTACTGTAGCCCAGAGATGACAGAACACTTCAGACTAGTGTGTGTGTGTGTGTGTGTGTGTGTGTGTGTGTGTGTGTGTGTGTGTGTGTGTGTGTGTGTGTGTGTGTGTGTGTGTGTGTGTAGTGCCTGCGTAAGGATGCAGAGTCCAGGAGGAGGGAGCTCCATATCCGTACATATACTGTGATCCCACTGAATGAGGAGTGTGGCATCAACGAGTGGGTCAACAACACTGGAGGTCTCCGACACATTCTGAACAAACTCTACTAGGAGAGAGGTAACCACACTCTACTAGGAGAGAGGTACATACACACTGACCACACTCAACTAGGAGAGAGGTACACACACACTGACCACACTCTACTAGGAGAGAGGTACACACACACTGACCACACTCTACTAGGAGAGAGGTACACACACACTGACCACACTCTACTAGAAGAGAGGTACACACACACTGACCACACTCTACTAGGAGAGAGGTACACACACTGACCACACTCTACTAGGAGAGAGGTACACACACACTGACCACACTCTACTAGGAGAGAGGTACACACACTGACCACACTCTACTAGAGAGAGGTACACACACTGACCACACTCTACCAGGAGAGAGGTACACACACTGACCACTCTCTACTAGGAGAGAGGTACACACACACTGACCACACTCTACTAAGAGAGAGGTACACACACACTGACCACACTCTACTAGGAGAGAGGTACACACACTGACCACACTCTACTAGGAGAGAGGTACACACACTGACCACACTCTACCAGGAGAGAGGTACACACACTGACCACTCTCTACTAGGAGAGAGGTACACACACACTGACCACACTCTACTAAGAGAGAGGTACACACACACTGACCACTCTCTACTAGGAGAGAGGTACACACACACTGACCACACTCTACTAAGAGAGAGGTACACACACACTGACCACACTCTACTAGGGGAGAGGTACACACACTGACCACACTCTACTAGGGGAGAGGTACACACACTGACCACACTCTACTAGGAGAGAGGTACACACACTGACCACACTCTACCAGGAGAGAGGTACACACACTGACCACACTCTACCAGGAGAGAGGTACACACACTGACCACTCTCTACTAGGAGAGAGGTACACACACACTGACCACACTCTACTAAGAGAGAGGTACACACACACTGACCACTCTCTACTAGGAGAGAGGTACACACACACTGACCACACTCTACTAAGAGAGAGGTACACACACACTGACCACACTCTACTAGAGAGAGGTACACACACTGACCACACTCTACTAGGAGAGAGGTACACACACTGACCACACTCTACTAGGAGAGAGGTACACACACACTGACCACACTCTACTAGGAGAGAGGTACACACACACTGACCACACTCTACTAGGAGAGAGGTACACACACTGACCACACTCTACGAGGGGAGAGGTACACACACTGACCACACTCTACTAGGAGAGAGGTACACACACTGACCACACTCTACTAGGGGAGAGGTACACACACTGACCACACTCTACTAGGAGAGAGGTACACACACTGACCACTCTCTACTAGGAGAGAGGTACACACACACTGACCACACTCTACTAGGGGAGAGGTACACACACTGACCACACTCTACCAGGAGAGAGGTACACACACTGACCACTCTCTACTAGGGGAGAGGTACACACAATGACCACACTCTACTAGGAGAGAGGTACACACACTGACCACACTCTACTAGGAGAGAGGTACACACACTGACCACACTCTACTAGGAGAGAGGTACACACACACTGACCACACTCTACTAGGAGAGAGGTACACACACACTGACCACACTCTACTAAGAGAGAGGTACACACACTGACCACACTCTACTAGGGGAGAGGTACACACACTGACCACACTCTACTAGGAGAGAGGTACACACACTGACCACTCTCTACTAGGAGAGAGGTACACACACACTGACCACACTCTACTAGGGGAGAGGTACACACACTGACCACACTCTACCAGGAGAGAGGTACACACACTGACCACTCTCTACTAGGAGAGAGGTACACACACACTGACCACACTCTACTAGGGGAGAGGTACACACACTGACCACACTCTACCAGGAGAGAGGTACACACACTGACCACTCTCTACTAGGGGAGAGGTACACACAATGACAACACTCTACCAGGAGAGAGGTACACACACTGACCACACTCTACTAGGAGAGAGGTACACACACTGACCACACTCTACTAGGAGAGAGGTACACACACTGACCACTCTCTACTAGGAGAGAGGTACACACACTGACCACACTCTACTAGGGGAGAGGTACACACACTGACCACACTCTACTAGGAGAGAGGTACACACACTGACCACTCTCTACTAGGAGAGAGGTACACACACACTGACCACACTCTACTAGGGGAGAGGTACACACACTGACCACACTCTACCAGGAGAGAGGTACACACACTGACCACTCTCTACTAGGAGAGAGGTACACACACACTGACCACACTCTACTAGGGGAGAGGTACACACACTGACCACACTCTACCAGGAGAGAGGTACACACACTGACCACACTCTACTAGGGGAGAGGTACACACACACTGACCACACTCTACTAGAAGAGAGGTACACACACACTGACCACACTCTACTAGGAGAGAGGTACACACACTGACCACACTCTACTAGGAGAGAGGTACACACACACTGACCACACTCTACTAGGAGAGAGGTACACACACTGACCACACTCTACTAGGAGAGAGGTACACACACTGACCACACTCTACCAGGAGAGAGGTACACACACTGACCACTCTCTACTAGGAGAGAGGTACACACACACTGACCACACTCTACTAAGAGAGAGGTACACACACACTGACCACACTCTACTAGGAGAGAGGTACACACACTGACCACACTCTACTAGGAGAGAGGTACACACACTGACCACACTCTACCAGGAGAGAGGTACACACACTGACCACTCTCTACTAGGAGAGAGGTACACACACTGACCACACTCTACTAAGAGAGAGGTACACACACACTGACCACTCTCTACTAGGAGAGAGGTACACACACACTGACCACACTCTACTAAGAGAGAGGTACACACACACTGACCACACTCTACTAGGGGAGAGGTACACACACTGACCACACTCTACTAGGGGAGAGGTACACACACTGACCACACTCTACTAGGAGAGAGGTACACACACTGACCACACTCTACCAGGAGAGAGGTACACACACTGACCACACTCTACCAGGAGAGAGGTACACACACTGACCACTCTCTACTAGGAGAGAGGTACACACACACTGACCACACTCTACTAAGAGAGAGGTACACACACACTGACCACTCTCTACTAGGAGAGAGGTACACACACACTGACCACACTCTACTAAGAGAGAGGTACACACACACTGACCACACTCTACTAGGAGAGAGGTACACACACTGACCACACTCTACTAGGAGAGAGGTACACACACTGACCACACTCTACTAGGAGAGAGGTACACACACACTGACCACACTCTACTAGGAGAGAGGTACACACACACTGACCACACTCTACTAGGAGAGAGGTACACACACTGACCACACTCTACTAGGGGAGAGGTACACACACTGACCACACTCTACTAGGAGAGAGGTACACACACTGACCACACTCTACTAGGGGAGAGGTACACACACTGACCACACTCTACTAGGAGAGAGGTACACACACTGACCACTCTCTACTAGGAGAGAGGTACACACACACTGACCACACTCTACTAGGGGAGAGGTACACACACTGACCACACTCTACCAGGAGAGAGGTACACACACTGACCACTCTCTACTAGGGGAGAGGTACACACAATGACCACACTCTACTAGGAGAGAGGTACACACACTGACCACACTCTACTAGGGAGAGGTACACACACTGACCACACTCTACTAGGAGAGAGGTACACACACACTGACCACACTCTACTAGGAGAGAGGTACACACACACTGACCACACTCTACTAAGAGAGAGGTACACACACTGACCACACTCTACTAGGGGAGAGGTACACACACTGACCACACTCTACTAGGAGAGAGGTACACACACTGACCACTCTCTACTAGGAGAGAGGTACACACACACTGACCACACTCTACTAGGGAGAGGTACACACACTGACCACACTCTACCAGGAGAGAGGTACACACACTGACCACTCTCTACTAGGAGAGAGGTACACACACACTGACCACACTCTACTAGGGGAGAGGTACACACACTGACCACACTCTACCAGGAGAGAGGTACACACACTGACCACTCTCTACTAGGGAGAGGTACACACAATGACAACACTCTACCAGGAGAGAGGTACACACACTGACCACACTCTACTAGGAGAGAGGTACACACACTGACCACACTCTACTAGGAGAGAGGTACACACACTGACCACTCTCTACTAGGAGAGAGGTACACACACTGACCACACTCTACTAGGGGAGAGGTACACACACTGACCACACTCTACTAGGAGAGAGGTACACACACTGACCACTCTCTACTAGGAGAGGTACACACACACTGACCACACTCTACTAGGGGAGAGGTACACACACTGACCACACTCTACCAGGAGAGAGGTACACACACTGACCACTCTCTACTAGGAGAGAGGTACACACACACTGACCACACTCTACCAGGGGAGAGGTACACACACTGACCACACTCTACCAGGAGAGAGGTACACACACTGACCACACTCTACTAGGGGAGAGGTACACACACTGACCACTCTCTACTAGGAGAGAGGTACACACACACTGACCACACTCTACTAGGGGAGAGGTACACACACTGACCACACTCTACTAGGAGAGAGGTACACACACTGACCACTCTCTACTAGGGGAGAGGTACACACAATGACAACACTCTACTAGGAGAGAGGTACACACACTGACCACACTCTACTAGGGGAGAGGTACACACACTGACCACACTCTACCAGGAGAGAGGTACACACACTGACCACTCTCTACTAGGGGAGAGGTACACACAATGACAACACTCTACTAGGAGAGAGGTACACACACTGACCACACTCTACTAGGGGAGAGGTACACACACTGACCACACTCTACCAGGAGAGAGGTACACACACTGACCACTCTCTACTAGGGGAGAGGTACACACAATGACAACACTCTACTAGGAGAGAGGTACACACACTGACCACACTCTACTAGGGGAGAGGTACACACACTGACCACACTCTACCAGGAGAGAGGTACACACACTGACCACTCTCTACTAGGAGAGAGGTACACACAATGACAACACTCTACTAGGAGAGAGGTACACACACTGACCACACTCTACTAGGGGAGAGGTACACACACTGACCACACTCTACCAGGAGAGAGGTACACACACTGACCACTCTCTACTAGGGGAGAGGTACACACAATGACAACACTCTACTAGGAGAGAGGTACACACACACTGACCACACTCTACTAGGGGAGAGGTACACACACTGACCACACTCTACTAGGAGAGAGGTACACACACTGACCACACTCTACTAGGAGAGAGGTACACACACTGACCACACTCTACTAGGGGAGAGGTACACACACTGACCACACTCTACTAGGAGAGAGGTACACACACTGACCACACTCTACTAGGAGAGAGGTACACACACTGACCACACTCTACTAGGAGAGAGGTACACACACTGACCACACTCTACTAGGGGAGAGGTACACACACTGACCACACTCTACTAGGGGAGAGGTACACACACTGACCACACTCTACTAGGAGAGAGGTACACACACTGACCACACTCTACTAGGGGAGAGGTACACACACTGACCACACTCTACTAGGAGAGAGGTACACACACTGACCACTCTCTACTAGGGGAGAGGTACACACACTGACCACACTCTACTAGGAGAGAGGTACACACACTGACCACACTCTACTAGGAGAGAGGTACACACACTGACCACTCTCTACTAGGGGAGAGGTACACACAATGACAACACTCTACTAGGGGAGAGGTACACACACTGACCACACTCTACTAGGGAGAGGTACACACACTGACCACACTCTACTAGGAGAGAGGTACACACACTGACCACACTCTACTAGGGGAGAGGTACACACACTGACCACACTCTACTAGGAGAGAGGTACACACACTGACCACTCTCTACTAGGGGAGAGGTACACACACTGACCACACTCTACTAGGAGAGAGGTACACACACTGACCACACTCTACTAGGAGAGAGGTACACACACTGACCACTCTCTACTAGGGGAGAGGTACACACACTGACCACACTCTACTAGGGGAGAGGTACACACACTGACCACACTCTACTAGGAGAGAGGTACACACACTGACCACACTCTACTAGGAGAGAGGTACACACACTGACCACACTCTACTAGGGGAGAGGTACACACACTGACCACACTCTACTAGGAGAGAGGTACACACACTGACCACACTCTACTAGGTGAGAGGTACACACACTGACCACACTCTACTAGGAGAGAGGTACACACACTGACCACACTCTACTAGGAGAGAGGTACACACACTGACAACACTCTACTAGGGGAGAGGTACACACACTGACCACACTCTACTAGGGGAGAGGTACACACACTGACCACACTCTACTAGGAGAGAGGTACACACACTGACCACACTCTACTAGGAGAGAGGTACACACAATGACAACACTCTACTAGGAGAGAGGTACACACACACTGACCACACTCTACTAGGGGAGAGGTACACACACACTGACCACACTCTACTAGGGGAGAGGTACACACACACTGACCACTCTCTACTAGGGGAGAGGTACACACACTGACCACACTCTACTAGGAGAGAGGTACACACACTGACCACACTCTACTAGGAGAGAGGTACACACACTGACCACTCTCTACTAGGGGAGAGGTACACACAATGACAACACTCTACTAGGGAGAGGTACACACACTGACCACACTCTACTAGGGGAGAGGTACACACACTGACCACACTCTACTAGGAGAGAGGTACACACACTGACCACACTCTACTAGGGGAGAGGTACACACACTGACCACACTCTACTAGGAGAGAGGTACACACACTGACCACTCTCTACTAGGGGAGAGGTACACACACTGACCACACTCTACTAGGAGAGAGGTACACACACTGACCACACTCTACTAGGAGAGAGGTACACACACTGACCACTCTCTACTAGGGGAGAGGTACACACACTGACCACTCTCTACCAGGAGAGAGGTACACACACTGACCACTCTCTACTAGGAGAGAGGTACACACACTGACCACACTCTACTAGGAGAGAGGTACACACACTGACCACTCTCTACTAGGGGAGAGGTACACACACTGACCACTCTCTACTAGGGAGAGGTACACACAATGACAACACTCTACTAGGGAGAGGTACACACACTGACCACACTCTACTAGGGAGAGAGGTACACACACTGACCACACTCTACTAGGAGAGGTACACACACTGACCACACTCTACTAGGAGAGAGGTACACACACTGACCACACTCTACTAGGAGAGAGGTACACACACTGACCACACTCTACTAGGAGAGAGGTACACACACTGACCACACTCTACTAGGAGAGAGGTACACACACTGACCACACTCTACTAGGAGAGAGGTACACACACTGACCACTCTCTACTAGGGGAGAGGTACACACACTGACCACTCTCTACTAGGAGAGAGGTACACACACTGACCACTCTCTACTAGGAGAGAGGTACACACACTGACCACACTCTACTAGGAGAGAGGTACACACACTGACCACTCTCTACTAGGGGAGAGGTACACACACTGACCACTCTCTACTAGGGGAGAGGTACACACAATGACAACACTCTACTAGGGGAGAGGTACACACACTGACCACACTCTACTAGGGGAGAGGTACACACACTGACCACACTCTACTAGGAGAGAGGTACACACACTGACCACACTCTACTAGGAGAGAGGTACACACACTGACCACACTCTACTAGGAGAGAGGTACACACACTGACCACACTCTACTAGGAGAGAGGTACACACACTGACCACACTCTACTAGGAGAGAGGTACACACACTGACCACACTCTACTAGGAGAGAGGTACACACACTGACCACACTCTACTAGGAGAGAGGTACACACACTGACCACTCTCTACTAGGAGAGAGGTACACACACTGACCACACTCTACTAGGGGAGAGGTACACACACTGACCACACTCTACTAGGAGAGAGGTACACACACTGACCACTCTCTACTAGGAGAGAGGTACACACACACTGACCACACTCTACTAGGGGAGAGGTACACACACTGACCACACTCTACCAGGAGAGAGGTACACACACTGACCACTCTCTACTAGGAGAGAGGTACACACACACTGACCACACTCTACCAGGTGAGAGGTACACACACTGACCACACTCTACCAGGAGAGAGGTACACACACTGACCACACTCTACTAGGGGAGAGGTACACACACTGACCACTCTCTACTAGGAGAGAGGTACACACACACTGACCACACTCTACTAGGGAGAGGTACACACACTGACCACACTCTACTAGGAGAGAGGTACACACACTGACCACTCTCTACTAGGGGAGAGGTACACACAATGACAACACTCTACTAGGAGAGAGGTACACACACTGACCACTCTCTACTAGGGGAGAGGTACACACAATGACAACACTCTACTAGGAGAGAGGTACACACACTGACCACACTCTACTAGGGGAGAGGTACACACACTGACCACACTCTACCAGGAGAGAGGTACACACACTGACCACTCTCTACTAGGGGAGAGGTACACACAATGACAACACTCTACTAGGAGAGAGGTACACACACTGACCACACTCTACTAGGGGAGAGGTACACACACTGACCACACTCTACCAGGAGAGAGGTACACACACACTGACCACTCTCTACTAGGAGAGAGGTACACACAATGACAACACTCTACTAGGAGAGAGGTACACACACTGACCACACTCTACTAGGGGAGAGGTACACACACTGACCACACTCTACCAGGAGAGAGGTACACACACTGACCACTCTCTACTAGGGGAGAGGTACACACAATGACAACACTCTACTAGGAGAGAGGTACACACACACTGACCACACTCTACTAGGGGAGAGGTACACACACTGACCACACTCTACTAGGAGAGAGGTACACACACTGACCACACTCTACTAGGAGAGAGGTACACACACTGACCACACTCTACTAGGAGAGGTACACACACTGACCACACTCTACTAGGAGAGAGGTACACACACTGACCACACTCTACTAGGAGAGAGGTACACACACTGACCACACTCTACTAGGAGAGAGGTACACACACTGACCACACTCTACTAGGGGAGAGGTACACACACTGACCACACTCTACTAGGGAGAGGTACACACACTGACCACACTCTACTAGGAGAGAGGTACACACACTGACCACACTCTACTAGGGGAGAGGTACACACACTGACCACACTCTACTAGGAGAGAGGTACACACACTGACCACTCTCTACTAGGGGAGAGGTACACACACTGACCACACTCTACTAGGAGAGAGGTACACACACTGACCACACTCTACTAGGAGAGAGGTACACACACTGACCACTCTCTACTAGGGGAGAGGTACACACAATGACAACACTCTACTAGGGGAGAGGTACACACACTGACCACACTCTACTAGGGGAGAGGTACACACACTGACCACACTCTACTAGGAGAGAGGTACACACACTGACCACACTCTACTAGGGGAGAGGTACACACACTGACCACACTCTACTAGGAGAGAGGTACACACACTGACCACTCTCTACTAGGGGAGAGGTACACACACTGACCACACTCTACTAGGAGAGAGGTACACACACTGACCACACTCTACTAGGAGAGAGGTACACACACTGACCACTCTCTACTAGGGGAGAGGTACACACACTGACCACACTCTACTAGGGGAGAGGTACACACACTGACCACACTCTACTAGGAGAGAGGTACACACACTGACCACACTCTACTAGGAGAGAGGTACACACACTGACCACACTCTACTAGGGGAGAGGTACACACACTGACCACACTCTACTAGGAGAGAGGTACACACACTGACCACACTCTACTAGGAGAGAGGTACACACACTGACCACACTCTACTAGGAGAGAGGTACACACACTGACCACACTCTACTAGGAGAGAGGTACACACACTGACCACACTCTACTAGGGGAGAGGTACACACACTGACCACACTCTACTAGGGTGAGAGGTACACACACTGACCACACTCTACTAGGAGAGAGGTACACACACTGACCACACTCTACTAGGAGAGAGGTACACACAATGACAACACTCTACTAGGAGAGAGGTACACACACACTGACCACACTCTACTAGGGGAGAGGTACACACACACTGACCACACTCTACTAGGGGAGAGGTACACACACACTGACCACTCTCTACTAGGGGAGAGGTACACACACTGACCACACTCTACTAGGAGAGAGGTACACACACTGACCACACTCTACTAGGAGAGAGGTACACACACTGACCACTCTCTACTAGGGGAGAGGTACACACAATGACAACACTCTACTAGGGGAGAGGTACACACACTGACCACACTCTACTAGGGGAGAGGTACACACACTGACCACACTCTACTAGGAGAGAGGTACACACACTGACCACACTCTACTAGGGGAGAGGTACACACACTGACCACACTCTACTAGGAGAGAGGTACACACACTGACCACTCTCTACTAGGGGAGAGGTACACACACTGACCACACTCTACTAGGAGAGAGGTACACACACTGACCACACTCTACTAGGAGAGAGGTACACACACTGACCACTCTCTACTAGGGGAGAGGTACACACACTGACCACTCTCTACTAGGAGAGAGGTACACACACTGACCACTCTCTACTAGGGAGAGGTACACACACTGACCACACTCTACTAGGAGAGAGGTACACACACTGACCACTCTCTACTAGGGGAGAGGTACACACACTGACCACTCTCTACTAGGGGAGAGGTACACACAATGACAACACTCTACTAGGGAGAGGTACACACACTGACCACACTCTACTAGGGGAGAGGTACACACACTGACCACACTCTACTAGGAGAGAGGTACACACACTGACCACACTCTACTAGGAGAGAGGTACACACACTGACCACACTCTACTAGGAGAGAGGTACACACACTGACCACACTCTACTAGGAGAGAGGTACACACACTGACCACACTCTACTAGGAGAGAGGTACACACACTGACCACACTCTACTAGGAGAGAGGTACACACACTGACCACTCTCTACTAGGGGAGAGGTACACACACTGACCACTCTCTACTAGGAGAGAGGTACACACACTGACCACTCTCTACTAGGAGAGAGGTACACACACTGACCACACTCTACTAGGAGAGAGGTACACACACTGACCACTCTCTACTAGGGGAGAGGTACACACACTGACCACTCTCTACTAGGGGAGAGGTACACACAATGACAACACTCTACTAGGGGAGAGGTACACACACTGACCACACTCTACTAGGGGAGAGGTACACACACTGACCACACTCTACTAGGAGAGAGGTACACACACTGACCACACTCTACTAGGAGAGAGGTACACACACTGACCACACTCTACTAGGAGAGAGGTACACACACTGACCACACTCTACTAGGAGAGAGGTACACACACTGACCACACTCTACTAGGAGAGAGGTACACACACTGACCACACTCTACTAGGAGAGAGGTACACACAATGACAACACACGCCACATACTCAATAAAAGTCACGTGTTTGTGTGTGTGTGTGTGTGTGTGTGTGTGTGTGTGTGTGTGTGTGTGTGTGTGTGTGTGTGTGTGTGTGTGTGTGTGTGTGTGTGTGTGTGTGTGTAGGTATCCTGATGGCAGGTAAAGAGTTGAGGAAGTTCATTCTTCCTAAGACTGCATCGTTTGAGGAGAAGCTGTAAGTACATAAAGACATCCTGTGTGCCCGACACCCCCCTGTCTTCTATGAATGGTTCCTCCGAACCTTCCCTGACCTTCCCTGCCTCTGTCTATAGAGGGACACGTCCACTACCTGATACAGGAGGCTACCGACAAACTTCTGTGTCAGATGTACCTGGGCTGGGGACCTTACCTGTGATACACACGGCTTCTCTGAGACACTGTTTACAATGTTCAATATTTGACTTGTTCTGTTATCAATGAAATGCTCTTCCTTTTTCATGTTTTTGTAAATCTGGAGTAATTGTTATGTTTTTCATGGGGCAGTTGCAAATTTTACCGTAATAAAAATTTAAAAAAATCTGAAATGTGTGTGTGTGTGTCATCTCATATCAGCTGCAAGTCTCTTGGGGTATGTCTCTATAAGCTTGACACATCAAGCCACTGGGATTTTTGCCCATTCAAGGCAAAACTGCTCCAGCTCCATCAAGTTGGATGGGTTCCGATGGTGTACAGCAATCTATAAATCATACCATAGATTGTCAATTGGATTGAGGTTTGGGCTTTGACTAGTCCATTCCAAGACATTTAAATGTTTCCCCTTAAACCACTCAAGTGTTGCTTTAGCAGTATGCGTAGGGTCATTGTCCTGCTGGAAGGAAAACCTCAATCCAGTCTCAAATCTCTGAAAGACTGAGACAGGTTTCCCTCAATAATTTCACTGTATTTAGCACAGATACATCATTCCTTCAATTCTGACCATTTTCCCAGTCCCCGCCAATGGAAAAACATCCCCACAGCATTTGGTGGGCGGCCCTCTTTTGGTAGGTTTGTTGTGGTGCCATATTCTTTCCATTTTTTAAATGGATTTAATGATGCTCTGTGGGATATTCAAAGTTTCAGATTTGTTTTATAACCCAACCCTGATCTGTACTTCTCCACAACTTTGTCCCTGCTTGCTTAGTGGTGTTGCAGACTCTGGGGCCTTTCAGAACAGATGTATATATACTGAGATCATGTGACACTTAGATTGCACACAAGTGGACTTTATTTAATTGTGTAACTTCTGAAGGTAATTGGTTGCACCAGATATTATTTAAGGGCTTCATAGCAAAGGGGGTGAATACATATGCACGCACTACTTTTCCGTGTTTTTTTTTTTTTAAACAAGTACATTTTTTTAATTTCGCTTCACCAATTTTGTTTATGTCCATTTACATGACATCGAAATTAAAATCCATTTAAATTACAGGTTGTAATGCAACAAAATAAGAACAACGCCAAGGAGGTGAATACTTTTGCAAGGCACTGTACATGAACCATTCACTCACAATTGACAGAGGGAGTTTGACATTTTGCAGGACACCTAATCTTCTTCGCGTCATAGCGCGACAAATGTTCTTTGCAGCAGCCCATTGACGTCACCAAAACATCCCCTAAAGCCGCGAATAGAGAAACGAGCTGCTGGAGATGTAAACAGATTCCGCTGTCATTCATTCAAACCACGCGAGCTGATATGATGGATATTCTTAGCTCCTCTGTGTGAAAAATGTTATGACAGGATACATCACCCTAGTCATACTCTGTCTTTCGAGAATGGTCGTTGTTTACGGTCTCAGTTTTTCACATGCCAGTAATCCGGTTAGAAGAGATGTATTTTTATAGCTGTCCACGGCTGCTAGACAACTAGCCTAGCTCGTTGCGCCGTAGGAGAGCGGCCGACCTTGACCAGATGGATATCACGAGGCTCGCTGTGGACGCGGGCGCGTTTATCAACCGAGCTGTTCAGGTGAGGGAGATGTTGAATTTAACTTCATTGATCTCCAAGGGTCGATTTCTATGTCAATCTGATTCAGTTAGATAGTAGCGGGGATGACAGCAGTGTATTTGCCTAACATATATAGCTAGTTGTCACAAGATGTAATAATAACAAATAAATTGTTCTCAAGTGAACAAAGCCGATGGTCGGCAATCGGAGAT